>NW_007248890.1:57544-111103 GCF_000164805.1 Carlito syrichta
AAAAAAAAAAAAAAATTCTCCTGACTGGCTGGGTGCGTTGGCTCATGCCTATAACCCCAGCATTTTGGGAGGCTGAGGTGAGAGGATTGCCTGAGCCTACGGGTTTGAGACCAGCCTGGGCAATTTGGCGAGACCTCATCTCTACATAAATAAATAAAAAAAAAAATAGCCGGGCATGGAGGCACATTTCCTTAGTTCCAGCTACTTGGAAGGGTGAGGCAGAATGATCGCCTGAGCCCAGCAGGTCAAGGCTGTGGTGACCGTGAGCAAGCCACTGTACTCCAGCCTGGGCGACAGAGTGAGACTCTGACTCAAAAAAAAAAAAAAATCTCCTGACTAAACTAAAGAACAAAAATCTGATCTACAGCTACACTCAAACTGCCTGCTTTGGATTCTTTGTGAGATTAACAATAAAGGCTGCTCCCTTTTTTTTTCTTTTTTTGAGTTGGAGTCTCACTCTGTCACCCAGACTGGAGTGTAGTGGCTGCTTCCGGCCACTGCAACCTCGACCTGCTGGGCTCCGGCGATCCTTCCTCTTCAGCCTTCCAAGTAACTGGAACTACAAGTGCGCACTACCATGCCTGGCTGATTTTTTGATTTATTGTAGAGATGAGGTCTTGCCAAGTTGCCCAGACGGGTGTCGAACCCGTGAGCTCAGGCAATCCACTCACCTCAGCCTCCCAAAGCGCGGAATTACAGGCTGAGCCACCGACCTTGGCTAGGCTGCTCCATTTTGCAGTCTAGTAGCTAAAATTCCCACCACAGCCTGGGTCCCCTTTCTAATCAGGAATCAGTCCATTCGGGTTTGATATTTTTGTGACTTTTGAAATACGAGTGAGGACTAAGCTTGACCTTTTTTTTCTCTCTCATTTCTGAATTCCTGACTAAGAAGCCTGGAGAGTCATACCCGAAAAGGACTCACCAGATGGGGTTTTATTACCCTGTTACCCTATATACTCATGTCTGTTTTCCAACCTGACTCTGGCCCGGCATCACATAATGAATAAAGAAGAAAACCAAAGCTGTTATGGCCCTGCAAAGTCATCTCTAGGGAACTCCCAGGCTCCGGGAACCTGATGAGACACTCATCTACCCTCTCTGAAGTCTACCTTCATCGACGAGCAGGAGACAATCATACTTAGAGAGCTGTCACAGAAACACAGAACCAAATACCACCTGTTCTCACTCATAAATGGGACCTGGACATTAATCACAATAGTCCAAGGGAGGGATTGGCAGTCATGGGACCTGGGGTGGGGGGATACGTAACAACACAAAGTTTACCGGGTCCTTAACCAGGGGTCGTGAAGACCAGTTGGAGGCTCAAACTTCACCTGCACGTAGATTACTTATTTATCTAAACTTGGCTTGTACTCCATATCTCTATAATAAAATAAAGAAAAAAAAAAGATTTTAATTCATTGAAAAATAAAGTAATTTCCAAAAGCAGGATGTAAGAGAAAAAGAAGAAAGGTATGTGTGTGTGTGTGTGTGTGTGTGTATATATATATATCGTGAATAATGCTGCAATAAATGTGTGTGTAGGTGGTGTGTCTCTTTTGTAGAACAATTTGTGTTCTTCTGGGTATATTCCCAGAAGGGGTATTGCTGGTCAATGTCAATTTTTAGTTTCTTTAGAAATGGTCACTGTTTTCCAAAGAGGTTGGATTAGTTTGCACTCCCACCAACGGTGTGGAAGCATCCCCCTTTCTCTGCACCTGCGTCAGCGTCTATTGTTTTCTGATTTGTTAATGATGGCCATCCTTTCTGGCATTAGGTAGTATCTCAACATGGTTTTGATTTGCATTTCTCTGTTGACTAGTGAGGCTGAGCATTTTTTCATGTATCTGTTGGCTGCTCTCAATGAACTAAAACCTTTAAGAAATGTGCTTGGCACCTTTGTTCACTTCCCTTCTTCCTATTTATTTTTACTCTACCCTACTTCTCCTTCCTCTTTGCCATCTTTGAAACCCTTTGCCAAGTTCGATGAGAATCTGTTTATTTGACACAATTAGATACAGTGGTTATTTTACCAAGAGCTTTGACTGGAGTGGGGTATTTTCAAATATGATCAGACTGCTTTGAGGAAATTGAGGCTGACTTTAAGGAACTCATAAAAGTCTCTTTGACTAGCCTGGTATCTTGCCTGTGAGATTTCTTGACAATGCTCTTGACCTGTGGCAAGTAAAGAAGGCCAATTTCTGATAGGCCCAAGGACATCAGGTTATTTGGGGACTTTGAGAAGAAAGGAATTCGCCCATTGTATACAAGTATCTGCAGGTACAGATGAATCCTTGATTGGGCTCAAGAGGTTTTCAAGAGCTTAATCTGAGATTTCTTATAAAAATAAAGTTCTAGCAAAAACAATTTAAAAAGAGCCTTTATGACCAATAACCATTCTTGCTGTATGTCATGCAAATAATCAGACCAAATTATAAAAGGACTAAGATTTATTTTGCATATAATAAATTGGTCCTACTATGATTTGCCTTTGGTAGAAATGGGAAACTGGAGAGAGAAAAATTGTATTTTAAAGGAAACTATAGTACACCTGTTCTTTAATTCTAGCCTTGTGCATGATTTTTCAATTTTTAATATTCATCTGCAATTAGATTGGATTCTGAAATTTTCCTGACTGTAAGTCTCAAAACTAATGCTTTCAAATTTTCTTTCCTTTTTGTGACTTGAAATTAGGAGAAATTAAAATTGTTTTTTTTTTTCTTAAAGCCCTGCAAACTGAAGCCAGACAACTTAAACTTTGGGGAAAATACCAGCAGTTGAAATATAAATAGCCTTCCTGCCTGCCTGCTAATGTGTGGATTTCTCAGAAATTTTACTTGAATGCCTGATTCAACCTACAATCCAGAAAAACCTGCCAGGTTGCCACTGCAATTGTGAGATGTTTCAGAGACTTTAGAGAAACGGATCTATAGGTTGCTCCAGACATGAACCCTTGTCTTTCTTCTGTTCCCATAGAAACGCCTGTCATTAAAGATTTGGGGGCTTGCATCACGTATTACAGAAGCCTACCACATCAACCTTGGCACCTCCTGGAACAGAGTTGTCTAACTGAATTGATCTAGTGTCAGGACAAAGAGACTGACTAAACAAGATATGGGGCGATATATTTAAATATGCTCATTTTTGTGCATCCCAATTTGTCTTTCAGTTCCTTTGTCTATTTCTTTTTTTGTTTATTTGTTTTGTTTTGTTTTGAGTCAAAGTCTCACTCTGTCACCCAGGCTGGAGTGCAGTGGCACACTCACGGCTACTGCAGCCTCAACCTGCTGGGCTCAGGAGATCCTTCCACTTCAGCCTTTCATGTAGCTGGAACTATAGGCCTGTACCACCACACCTGGCTAAGTTTTTGATCTATTGTAGAGATGAGGTTTCGCCAAGTTTCCCAGGCTGGTCTCAAACCTGTGAGCTCAGGCAATCCTCTCGCCTTGGCCTCCCAAAGTGCTGGTTTTATAGGTGTGAGCCACCACACCCTCCTTTGTCTATTTTCATCGAATCACTTCTAACCCAAATTTCTTCACATCTCTGAGCTTGGTTTTTAATAAGTGAATTTTTTTTTAAGTTTCAAAGAGGAAACTGAAGAAAATCAAAACATTTCACCCCAAAATATGGCTCCCTGGTATAATGAGTATTTTAAAATAAAAACCCTTAGAGATAAACAAATGCTAGGAGAGACTTTTTTCCTATCTGCATGAAGATTTGACTAGCTTGCCAAGAAGAATAACTGTTCTTGTTCCTGTCTCAGTCATTTCATTATCTATTACAAAATAGAAAACCACACCTGGACAGACTCGTTTACAAGGTAGCGATTGTCTCCAAGGATCATTTAAACTCCAAGAAGAACTATTTACAAGCCAATTTTTGTTCTCTGATCTAATTGTTCTTCCTAGTAGTCAAGTATCACCCCTCAATAGAATGTCCTCTCTTCCCTTCTCATAACCTGCTTTGCCAGGATCCAAGCTCCTATTCCTTCTATAACCTTAGGATGGCATGTAAGCTTCTGTACTTCATTGAAAACTCAGGTCTTCATTCTGAAGGCTCCCGTGTGTGCATGTTAAATAAAGTTGGATGCCTTTTTTGCTATCCATCTGCAACACGTCAGTGATTTTTCAGTGAGCCTTTAGGAGTCACGGCTCAGACGCCCAATCTAGTCTCTATTGTGAGTTAACGTCTCCAAAGTCTTCCTTTCTAAATACCTAATCATAGTGGCAAATCATAGTGAAATCATAGTGACAAAAGGTTTGTTTTTTTGTTTTTATTTTTTTTGAGTTGGGGTCTCACTCTGTCGCCCAGACTGGAGTGCAGTGGCACGCTCCCCGCCACCGCAGCTTCGACCTGTGGGGCTCCAGCAATCCTTCCACCTCAGCCTTCCAAGTAGCTGGAACTACAGGTACATGCTACCACGCCCGGCTAATTTTTGATGTAGTGTGGAGACGAGGTCTCACCAAGTTACCTGGGTGGGTCTTGAACCCGTGGGCTCAGGCAATCCACTCACCTCGGCCTCCCAAAGTGCTGGGATGACAGGCTGAACCACCCCACTGAGCTGGCTGACAAAAGGTTTGAATGGTTGGAATTCTCCAGCAAATGCTTTCAGTCCCCACAACCTCACAGTAAGATTGCTACCAAGTATTCATGTTGACTTCAGTTTCCTTCTGGGCCCTTTGCCTTTCATATTTTTAACCAATAAGAGAGTGACTCTGACTGGGGCAGGAGATGAGTACAGAGAGAGCAGCCTGAGATTGGATTTTTAAAACCTAAGAAATGATAATGAACACTTACCTAGGAGAGTTGTCGAGGAATTGAGATAATGCATTGGAAACACAAAATACAATGGAAAGCACTTGATAAATATTAGAAAACATGAATCATGATGATAACAGTCTACCCACAGCATTTTAAACTTCTGAATGTTCAGAGTCAAGACAGTGCCATCCTACTTAGTGCAAAGAAAAGAACTGTGGCCAAGAGAGGCATTAGTAAGTCAGAGAAAGTGAAACGGAGTCCAAGATAAGTCGTTCCAACCACCCACTGTCTTGCAGGTCCAGGAAGCCTGCCTGTTGACAGTCCTTCCAGGGCGGCTGACAAAGCACCCTTCAATCACTCCCCTGGGTTCCACTTGTGTCTTCAGTAGTGTAAGTGCCAAATCCCAGCTTTGGCATGCAGTGCCCATCATTCAGCTTCACGGAGTGACTGGGTCTCAGATCCGTCATGCACTACAGCACAGCTGATCTGATTCAGCTCTGTTCCTGCTTTTCCTCACTGAGAGCCAAGTAAGAGGCAAGTTCCTCGGTTTCTTTATTTCTACCAACCACAAGATAGGCGGGGCTGGGATTATAGCTGCCAGAGGTTCCTCCATGAAGCCAAAGTCAGTCCATGGATTTTTTTTTTCCTGATTCTCTCATGTCTCTGCAGGCATGTATTACAGGAGAATCGTACAGAAATGTCACACATGCTAGAGGAGTTAAATTTTCTCCTTGACATTGTTCATACTCGAGTACTAAACTGAAAAATTAACCATGCCAGTCTATCCTTGATGATTACAGCAGGCTTACTTTACAAGACGCAAAATTATCACTAAGCTGGTCATTTCTGAAGAGTAATTCTGCTGCAGGATCTTAGTTGAGTTCCTTACCCTCCATTTTAACCATAAACCCCATTTTATTTATTTATTTTTTTGAGTTGGAGTCTCACTCTGTCGCTCAGACTGGAGAGCAGTGGCCGCTCCCGGCCACCGCAGCCTCGACCTGCTGGGCTCCGGCGATCCTTCCGCCTCAGCCTTCCAAGTAGCTGGAACTACAGACGCGTGCTACCATGCCCGGCTGATTTTTTGATTTATTGTAGTTGCCCAGGTGGGTCTCGAACCCGCGGGCTCAGGCAATCCATTCACCTCAGCCTCCCAAGGCACGGGATTACAGGCTGAACCACTGAACCTGGTCTATATAAATCCTTTTTTAAAATATCTTTTTTTTTGAGTTGGAGTCTCACTCCGTCGCCCAGGCTGGAGTGCAATGGTATGCTCACGGCCACCACAGCCTCGACCTACTGGGCTCAGGTGATTCTTCCACCTCAACCTTCCAAGTAGCAGGAACTACAGGTGTGCACCACCACATCCAGCTTTTTTTTTTTTTTTTTTTATTGTAGAGATGTGGTCTTACCACGTTGCCTAGGCTGGTCTTGAACATGTGGGCTCTCATCTCTGCCTCCCAAAATGTTGGGATTATAGGCATGAGTCACCGTGCCCGACCCGTTTTAAAAGATCTTATTGAAAAAAGGCTACTGGAACAAAGCTTGATGGCTAGTCCCAAAACACGTGTAACAGAACTCATTCTGAACAATCACCCTGACTTTCACTGCATTTTTCTGTCATAACATTGCTCCATTTCATTTTCTGATTCTCTCTGACTTGTTTTTTGAATCTTATCGACAAGAAAAACTTGCCTGACGTCATGGATAAATGTCTGCGTTTTCCCTTTGTTTCAGTCATTTCCTCTTTCCAGAACAACCTGCTTGCCTCTGCCTGGTTTCCAGCCGTTTCTGAGCTCTCTGCTTATCCTAAATGCACCTGCTTCAGCTTCACATCCTCCCCGACGCCTCTGACCTTCCTGGATGAGGCTACCGCTCCTTCCTCCATGGCCTTTATTCTTAGAGCTCCTACACAGGTTGAAAAAACCCCATTAGTAAAATTTCACTCTCAAGTAATACAGGACTTCTGCTAGATAAAATCCCCGAGTGGTGCTGTGTTGAATGTTACTATTACACCATGCTTCCCCAATCCGTATGTGTGCTGTTGTTGGCATTTTAGAGGCAATCATGAAACACAACACTGTGATTTATCTGCTTTTCCACCTCCCAAGTGAAACAGAAGCCATCGTGCAAGTAGGTTTAGGGCAAATGCTACGGAACTCCTGTTCCTCTCTTGCAACTTGGAGACACTAGAAGGGAACCTGACCCTCCCCCTCCCCTAAAAACAAGGAAGAAACCAGGGGCATAAACTCGATAAACTCTGTCTTCTTCAACCTTCTTCTTGCTCTGAGGGACAGCCAGGCTGCTGACCCTCAGAGCTGACCCTCTGTCGTCTACCATCTTCCTGTCTCTTACTTGGTTCTCGGTGAGGAAGAGCAGGAACAGAGCTGAATCAGATCACCGATGCTGTGGTGCAAGATGGATCTGAGACACAGTCACTCCGTGAAGCTGAAGAAGAGATCAGTGCTAGAAGGAAGTGAACCTTGCCATGTCGTGACCAGAGACCAAGCAGCCTCAGGGGAGACACAGGAGAAGGGAGAGAAGGAGAAGAAATTCTCTCTTTGAATTTGCCCCTGGGGCGGAGGCCGAGCCAGGACGAGTGAGCCGTGTTTAGAACTATACTGCCTCGGATGGCTTCATGGAAGCCATGAGAAACTGTGGGGTGGTGACAAGGATAAAGGACATGCTGAGAGAAAGAGCCCTCCCTGGAGTCAAGAAGAGGGTTTCTATGTCAGTCGCAGAACCTGCTTCTTCCATATACTGAGCGCTTCCCAGAGACTCGCATGCTTATCACGGAGAGGTGTTTCATTCACCTGAAGGAAGTTTCCAGTCAGTGCATGCACTTTGGCCACGTGAATGAAGGGTCACGTGAATGAAGGCTGTCCCTCAGAGCAAGTGTTCGCTCGAGGAGGCCAGTGCTGTCAGTCGTCTGTGGGATAGCTCACCTGACCCCAGGAGAAAAGGAGATGTGAATGGGGTCTTCCTGGACATCCCCCAGAGCATCACAATATACATTCAACCACAACCCTGAGCATCTTGCAGTTAAAAAAGTCAAAGCAGTAATTATTCAGGTAAATACATTTTTACAGGGAAAGATTTTTCTCAGTGCAATTCTTAGCATTCACACACTCACACACAGAGTTTCCCATCTACTCTCCTTAGCCAGCGGCCCTCGCCAAACCTTGGCCTGGGCCCAGCAGCGGGTAACTGGGGGCGGGAGGGAGAGAAGAAGGAGAGACAAGAGACCCAGCAGGGATGTCCCTTGTTACATGAACACCGATCTGCAGCCCTGCTTGAGGGCCATTCCTTCGTTGCCATTGAAAGGTAGCGCTTGCTACCTCAGGGCTGACATTTGTTATTTTTTTTTACCTTTTCTAGCTTGCATGCCACTCCGACACCCTTGTGGGGGCTGTTAGAGCCAAGGGAAGACTTCCCCTTTGCCCTCTGAAGGTTCTCTGAAATCTCAACCAGCAAAAAGCAGGTTAATGGGAGAAGAGGTGTATACACGTGTTCACATGCATAGACAGAACCACAGCGTGACTGCTTCCACCTCCCAAGGGGCTTCAGAAGCTTGTATCCCCTCTTGGAGTTTCCGAAATAATGAAGACTCAGAACGTGGCCAGAGAAAGGTTATGGTGTCACGTCGGGCTGTAGTGGCAAGACAGGTTATGGGAAGGAGAGGACAGGAGGCCTAGCAGTAAGGGAGAACACTCCAATCCTAAGCCCCCAACTGACTGAGCAGACCCCCGTCTGGCCCAGGGGACCCCTGGGATACCCTGAACACTGAGTTCCTGGCCATGAGAGGACAGGAGGCCAGCTACTCGTCAGGCCGCCTCTTCCTTACTCGTTTTCACTATGTTTATTTCCCGAGGAGTGAGCGGAACCAGCTCTAGAAACTCAGAGGCAAATGACTCCTTCCCTCAGCACCTCCAGCCAGTCGCCTGAGCCTCAGCCAGACTCCCTCCCTGCTTCCCAGTTTCTACAGAACAGCTCCAGGTTTCAGGATACATTCCTTCCTGATAAGAGACCCGCCAGCCACAGAGGATCTGGCCAGGCTTCAAAGGATAAGCAGTCAGGGAGTCAGAATTTTCCTGTCCTCTGCTCTACTTTTTATTTATTTATTCATTTTTGGAGTTGGAGTCTCACTCTGTTGCCCAGGCTGGAGTGCAGTGACACGCCCCCGGCCACTGCGGCCTCTACCTGCTGGGCTCAGGTGATCATGATCCTTCCCCTTCAGTCCTCCAAGTAGCTGGAGGTAGAGCCGGGTGACACTACACCTGGCTAGTTTGTTTTTTTTTTAATTTCTTGTAGAGATGAGGTCTTGCTATGTTGCCCAGGTCTTGAACCCCTGGGCTCTGGCAATCCCTCACCTCCATCTTCCAAAGTGCTGGGATTACACAGGCATGTGCCACTGCACTCCAGCCTAGGCGACAGGGTGAGACTCCAACTCAAAAAAAAAGAAGAAAAGAAAATGAAAACACAGAGTCTTCACTGCTCAGTCCAATACATTTTTTTTGGAGAGGTTAGGGGAAGAGTGGGTGAATATTAACCTCATCACATATGTTCTTTCATGGGGAAAAAAATTAAAAAGATTACCCTATTGAAACAGAGAAATGACTAGCGGTTTCCATAAACATTTCAAGTTAATGTAGAGCTTAAAATTTTCAGTGAGGTCCAATGAGGTGCTGAAATAAGGACCCCAACTGAATGCAATGTTCACAACTACAAAGAGATTTTAATTCTATGAAAGGTAAACCAGATGATCTCACAAACTAGAGCTTTTGTTAGGGTCGCCATGTCACCGAATGCTTCTGAGCACTGCATATGTCTGAGCACTTCGGTTTAATTGTATGAAGAGTAAACCAGATGACTTCACAAGTCAGAGTTTCCTTAAGGTCACCGTGTCACCAAATACCTCTGAGCATGACTCTTGGGGAGAGAACTCCGCAGCTAAACCCCAAGCAGCCTCCTGTGGCCGGACAGGGCCATAGCAGATCAGGAAGGAGGCTTCCCCCAAAGGGGCAATGCAATCATGTCTTAAGATAGTCTGGATGTGAGACGTTTGAAAAGAGACCCTTACCAAAAAAGTGACAGGATCAGAAAGCAGGAAAAAAGAACCTGTAAGACGGCAGAGGACACGAGGCAGTGTAAACCATAAGTGAGAGAGGATCCAAAGATTTCAACAAGAAAAGAAAATTAAAGCAGAAAGCAGGAACCCAAAAACCTGAGCCATGAAATGGGAACAATTTCTAGAGTAGTGACCGTAGTCAATAGAATGCCTGAGACTGTGCAAATAATAATGAAAGGAGATTTGGCTTTTACAGTTCTGGAGACTGGAAAGCCCAAGGTCATGGGGCCCAAATCTGGCAAGCCCCTTTCTAGCTTTATCATCCCAAGATGGAAGACAAGAGGGCAAGAAAGCAATAAAAGGGGAAAATAAAGAGAGAAGGAAAGAGAGGGAGAGGAGAGAGGGGGCCAAAACATATCTGTTGATCAACATTCCACTTCACTGATAACTAATTCATTCCCAAGGTAATAGCATTACTCTAATTCATGAGGACAGAGCCCTCATGACCTCATCACCACTTAGAGGTCCCACATCACAACACCATTGCATTGGGGATTAAATTGTGAACAATAAATTTCTGAGGACACATTTAAACCACAACAAGTAAGTAACAAGAGATTTTAAGTTTCAAAGTTACAACTATTAAAGTTGTTGCTGTGATTTGAAAAATACTGTAATAGCATATTTCTTAAGTGTGTCTTTTTTTTTTTTGCAACCGTGGAAATAAGCTCCAACACAAGGGAAAAGAGGTTATTAGAAGGACCCTGGCTGGGCTCGGTGGCTCAGCCTGTTATCCCGCGCCTTGGGAGGCTGAGGTGAGTGGATTGCCTGAGTCCGCGGGTTCGAGACCCGCCTGGGCAACTTGGCGAGACCTCATCTCTACAGTAAATAAAAAAATTAGCCGAGTGTGGTAGCGCGTGCCTGTACTTCCAGCTACTTGGAAAGCTGAGGTGGAAGGATCACCGGAGCCCAGCAAGTTGAGGCTGCGGTGGCCGGGAGCGGCCACTGCACTCCAGTCTGGGCAACAGAGTGAGACTCGAACTCAAAAAAAAAAAAAAAGAAGGATCCTGGGTAACCCAAGGAATAAAGGAAGGGTGGAACAACCAGGGCTTGGGATACTCAGGGACCATGGTGGCCAGGACTTCTCAGTCTTAGCAACCTGTGACTCTTTCTTCTCTCTAAAGTCACAAAATAACACGTCCCAGCACTTATGACTCCCACATTCTGCAATCTTCTTCCAGACTTCAAATTTCCTTAAAAGAAGCTCTGATTGAGAATCAGGTGTTCATCACTAGGTGATTCTCTTACAGTGCAGAAAGATATTGAAGAAAAAATTATTGGTGATACTGTGTAGGCCAAAAATAACACCCCTTAGTCAACTGATCGTCCCCCTCCAGGCTAAGGAAAACCTGATAAGCTAAATCCCAGACCATGACAAGAGATCAGCTGCATCTAAGTATACTCCTCCTTTTGAAGATCGGGCAAAACAGGTTAGCATTCACATTAAAATAGAGATCACTCAGGGAACAGTCTCTGGCAATAAGGTGCAAAATTCCAACCTGACTCTGGTATAAGAATCATATGACAAATAGCAAGCCCTAAAAATAATTTAAAATAGTCTATCCCCCAAATATATTTCTTGACATATTTTGAAATGGCCTTGCAAAACAGTCTCTTGGAAAAATTCACATGTAGAGAATTTCTATCCTTCTCTAAATCTTTCCCAGATTCAGGAAATATTTAACTAACTCTGATACCTTTTAACATCCAAGGAAGACATTTAACATCTAATCTCTCTGAAGTCTTCTACTTAAAGGCTTCATCTATTTAACAAAACCTTGGCTTCCACATCCTCCTTTATCTTTTTATCTTAACTCAGCACTTCTTTCTACTAATGTCAGATTCTTTGGATAAAGCTTAAGGTTTTCAACTCTTTGCTAATCAGAAAATCTTTGAATCCACTTTGAGATGTCCTGCCTATTTAGGCCAAAGCCATATATACCATAAATATATTGATTTATTTCTTTGTCTGGAATTTCTGTCTCCCTAAAATGTATAATATTTCCTTTTGCCCTCTAAAGTTTTGCTAAAAATGCAACTGACAAAAGGCAGATTCAAAGGCGAAAAGACATACACATTGATTAACATTCCTGGAGGATAACCCCAGAGTGATTATTACCTCAAACCCCTAATGGGTACAGAAACTTATATATCATCTTAGGATTATAGAAAAATGGGGGTTGGATTTCAGAAAAATAGGTCATGGTGCCAAAACAGGTCATAGAAGAGAGAAGAAGAGGCCTGGTTAGCAAAGGTGGTCTTTGATGCTGAGGGGAGTTCGGCTCAGACTCCTCGCTTCTGTGACTCAACTCTGAATTGATTTTCAGAGTGGCTAGTGAAGTTTTAGAACAGAGTTTATTAGTGAGAAGACAGGGAGAGAGGAAGATGCATGTCAGAAAGACCTGACATAGAGTCTCCAAAGAAGAAAGGCTAACCACTAGGTGTAGCTGCCTTGTCATTGATATGCTAACCATCATCCTCTCCACCTCTGATTGGAGGAGGGATAGTTTTATGATCATTTCTATGGTTTTGATCAGTTAAGAGATAGGGTTGAGTCTTTTGCCTTCAACAGGAAACCTGAAGGACTTTTTTAGTGATCAGTATGCTGAACCGTGAGCTGAAATGATGGGCTGTTCTGTTCTTGCATCTGATGGGACTTTCTTTTGATTAGCTGAGCGGGTGGAAGTGGACTCCTGGGTCCACATTCCAGCCTAGCCTGCAGATAAGGAGAAACAAAAACAAAAAAATGCTTCCTAAAACCTGCCCACAAGAAATGTATCTACCTATGCCTAACCTGTACTAACTCAGTCTCGTTAAATGAAACCTCACAGGTAACCGACCTTGGAGAGACTAGTTGGTAAACATTTCCTTTGGACCTTTAAAGTGTCAGATTCTCAGTTGATCTTCCTTAGACCCAGACAATCGAGGACCTCCGAAAAATACTGGCTGCATCAATGCAGATTTTCTTTAAAAATGCAAACGTCTCCCACAAAAGACAAATTTTCAGCTATTCCTTTTTTTTTTTTTTGGAGTCTGAGTCTCACTCTGTCTCCCAGGCTGGAGGCAGTGGCGCGCTCACGGAACTGCAGCCTTGACCTTCAGCTATTCTTACTGTTAAGTCTGTGGGATGGGCTGTCCCGAGGGCCAGTGTGCTGAGCCAGTGCTGGGTAAGATGCAAAGAACTGCACCAAAATTACATTGGAAAATATAGTTTATTTAGAAAGTGCGGGGGTCCTGCCCCTGCCGGGTCTGGGATTTCCTGAAGGAGAGACAAATAGGTGAAAGAAGGAACTTACGATGAAATGATATACACTTGGACACCTGCTTGCAGGCCAGAAGCCTGCAGGCCAGATGTCATTCTTTATTAGTTAACAGAAAACTTTTTATACTATTTGTAAAGGGGCAAGACAAAGAAAATTCCTTCATGTACATATACTTTAAAAGTTACCACCATCTAGCGGTCTTAGAAGAAATGAACAACCCAAGAACACTATCTACTTTCAGTTTATGAGTCTTAAGATAAGTTTAAAAGGAGTTTTACTTAAACTAAACATAATGCATACAAGGTTTACTTTGATTTCTGTTTCACATCACTTGTCTAATTAAAAAAGCCTTAAAATCACCAAAACAAAACTATAGATTGTACCTAGTGATAGTAGGAATATGAAGCCCATTAACTTGACCAAAAAACAGTGGCTAACATTTAAAGAATAACTATGGAAGTGACTTACTGTGGAAATACATACACTAATCTTTACTCTGAATAGACATATAAAGTGAACCAAACATAATGAAATAAAACTAACACAACTAAAATTACTATGGTTGCATAATTGCTAATGAGCTTTTAAGTTTAGGATAATGGTGGTTTGGGGGGGTGATTTGGCTGTTTTCCCTTATGCTTGGCAACCTCTTGGAAAATACCTTTGTCTTAAGATAGGGACTTGAGCAATTATTATTATCTTTAAGGCACCAATTTTATCATCATGTGAACTTAACCTTATGAACCTAAAACAATCTTCAAAGTAATTAAAAAACACTAAACTACAGCATTAAAACTTAATTAATGATTCAAAGTAAAAACCTTGTTAAACATAACCAGAGCCTAATAATTTTTGTCAACCCTCATATATATGTATATTGATTATATAAACTTGCATGATATTACTTTTACCAATTACGTTTAATACATGGATAAAACAATTATCATGTCTAGAATAGCACTACCAGCAACTCTTTTCAAAACAGTCCCAAATTACAGTCCTTGAAGTGCTTCAAGAAAGTTTCCAGGTGCACAGTTCTCCATGTATCAGGAGTTTTCTTTCGGGGGGTTCTGTGACCTTCAAACCTTCGTAATTGCCTCCCTTGTCCAGGTGTCTTCATTACTTTTCTCTTATCCTGCAGTGTTTACTTCTAAAGAAAACTCAACAGAAGCTTTTAGTGATGTTTCCCAGGTCCCCGAGGTTGCTTTCTGTATTTAGCTAATTTATCATAAAAGTATTCAATTAGTATATTATGAATTCAGTGAAAGCCCACTCTATAAATTTTAACTATTGAATTAAGTAAAAACCTTAACGATTAATTTCATCCTAAATCTGTGAAAACAGTGTTACAAATCACCTACATAACTCCTAGATAACTGTTAGAACTTATAATGATTTCATAATGAACTTACTATAAACTTGTGCTTCTAAAAAACCTCATGTCTAAACACTAAACTACATAATTCTAAATCAAATAATGACTGAATATACTTATATCATTTTTTACTCAAGCAATATCTAGTAACTTATAACCAAGTGAAAGAAAGCATTCTTGATGTGCTTCAGAGTTTAACCTTCGCATATGTTAGAAAAGGCCAGGCGGCATAGTGGGAAATGGGAAAATGAACCATGACATTTCCGGGTTAGCTGTGAGTACTTCACATAAACATGCCATTTTCTTCTTCCATGACTGCACAGAATTCTTCGGCAGTACCAAACAGCAAAGGTGGAAGACAAAAGGGCCTCAGCTTCCCAGGCTCGCCCTGCGGCCCAGGGTCTTCAGCCCACCAGGACCCTGTCAATCAGGTGGGCCTCCAAGGCTGGCTCCCAACAAGAAAGTAAAAGAGAGAGAGGAGATTCACCTCTCAAGATTGAGGAGGGGGGTAAGAACTTAAAGAGAAGCATGGCCACTATTGCTTGAGATACTTTTTAAACTTTTCCTTTGATGGAAGCAGGTCGTTAAGGTGATGGGTGGTCTGTTTTACAACAGAACAAAGGGAAAGGTAAGCACAGGTGCCAACTGTTAGCCTTAGGAATGCCATCATAGATAGTCCCTGCCATTCTGCTAACACAAAGAGGGATGGAAATTTACCAGCTGAGCACCGATGTTAAGAGCAGCTAGCGAATCACAGACTTCTTCCTCAGCTACCTCCCCTTAGCAACCAGCTAACCAGCACCCTTTCCCCAAACCCCTATAAATGGTCCTTAATCTGTAAGCAGGTGGGCCTCAGTCTTATGTGGAATCTCGCTCTGGAATAAACCTGTATATTGAGTCTCTCCTACTAAAGCCCAAATTGCCAAAACAAACATAGCCTATCTCAAACTCACTGTAACTCCTACAGCCTAAACCATTCCCACACACAGAAACACCTCATTCAAAACATGCCTTTTTTCTTCCTCCAAAGGGTATCGTCTTTCTTTTTTAGACCTCACAGAGTATTTTAAATTATGGATACCTAATTTTGGTCTGTTAATAACACCAAGTCTCTTTATGCAGCTTAACAAGGCCCTATCCACAAACCTTTAAACCCTCACACCCAATTAATTCTCATTTTCTCAAACCAAAAGAGGTCCTCCTAAAGCCCTCAGTCCTAGGACTGCCAACCTACTATGTCAGTACTATGGCAATACTCCACAGGCCGTAGCATATCTGTCAAAACAGCTCAACTCTATCATCCAAGGCTGGCTGTCATGCCTCCAAATTTTGGGCACTGCCACTACAATCACAACCAAAACACTAAAATGAACACTCTACCAACACATAACTGTATCCTTTTCCACACCCATGACAGTCAAAGTTACAGGCCTTACACACTAAATACACAATTCAAAATTGAAAAGGGCTCCCAATCTTACACTTCACATGCCTCCGTTGATACCAAAGACTCCTAAATATACTTCAGTTCCCATGAGACCTAACTCTCTTCGGCTAACGAAGTTCCTAAACTTCCAGAATCTCCTGAATCGCATGCCAAAAAGGGCCCTTAATAACTCCATACATATGGACATTCTTTTAATAATACTACCAATAGTTGCTGCTAGAATATTCAGCTTAGCCTATATTGTCAGATATTTTTTGTCAAAAATCTCCACCCTGTAACACCCCATAAACTTTCCTATTTCTCTAAACTAATAAACCTCACCTTCAACAATTTCTTATATATCCTTCACTCTAACCTTATCTTTTATCCCTTAATAACGCTATTACCTCAGCAGACCAACTACTTTCAACAATTACTAATCTTTAGTTACAAGGAGAATGATGATTTCTCCCCTAACCTTATCACTTAGTTCTCCTTCCTAACTTGCATTTTAGTTTACAACCTCCTTACCATGCCATGAAGTTCAACCCTTTTCTGCATTGGCCTCTTATTCTAACCATAGTCTCCTTATGCAACTCATTCCCACTTACATTGTCCTATAACAGTGGGGTTCCTTTCATCGGTCACACACACCAATTCTTACACAACACACAGCTTCTGCTTATCTCTAACTGCTAGATTTGCCTGTCAAGCCAAACCCAGTGGTTTACAGCCATCCCAGCCAACCTAGCCACTTGGGCCCAAACTAACATAAATTTGCTTCTCACAATGTGGCAGAAAGAGAGCTGGTAGCAGTTAAAGGTATTTCCTTTTGAAAGTCAAGCAGCAAGCTCTGAAGCCCCAACAGGCCAGTTTTGTTTGAAGAAGTCAAATGACCAAAGACTGACAGCTCTCAGGGAAATGCAAAAGAAAGAATACCTAATTCACAATCTAACCTGACTGATCTCTTTATCAGTTTACACCCTCTACTCGCCCTGCCTTTCCTGGAGACCATTTGTTCTTTGAAAGATCTGATTTTTCTGAGCACCATCTTGTAAATTCCAAAGAAAATGTGTAATTGCTCAACACAACCCCCTCTCTTACCTAAACAAAGGTATAAGACCCCTCTTCTACCATTCTGGGGGGCTCGACTTGGAAGCATTAGCTTGTCGAGCCCGCCGGCGTAATGAAGTTGCCACTTCCTATAATAGTCTCTGTGTCATGGCCTCTCTGTCTTCCCGCTACAACATTTCAAATAAATCCTTTTTTAAAACCTTTTAGTGACCTTAGTCACCTAATGACCCATTCCAAAACCTCCAAAGGGGCATTTGCCCAATCAGATACACATCTTTATTTTTGACAACACGTTCCAAAATGTTGGCTTTTCCTAGCTCATTTCCTACCAAAAACACCTTAAATCTCTAACCTGGAGACCCATTACCTCTCAAACTTTATTAACCACCCCAACGCCTCTTTGCCTCCAGCATTCATTCCCTAACCCTTCTCATAAGCAAACTCTTCTCCCAATCCTTGCCAACATATACTCACTCTCCAACCTTCACAGAACCACCAGTCCCAGTATTTCAGAGCCTGAACACACCCTCTACAAGTCTCTGGCCCTCCATCCATTGCCATGGAAAATTATCAAGCTCTTCCTGTGCTTTCTGTCAACCCCAGCTACCAAATGTAGTTACATGGGGAAAGACATGGAAAACACCTACAAACACACCAGCCTAAGTTAGCAGTCCCTCCTACTAACAGACGTTTTCAGACCCTCACCA
Source organism: Carlito syrichta (assembly GCF_000164805.1). Classification (NCBI taxonomy): domain Eukaryota; kingdom Metazoa; phylum Chordata; class Mammalia; order Primates; family Tarsiidae; genus Carlito; species Carlito syrichta. The sequence goes on from NW_007248890.1 coordinate 75,279, forward strand.
GAGCTGCACTTCCAAATGCATATTCCATTTAAAAATATAAAAAAGACAAAGGCACATAATCAGCCTCCTTACCTATAGTTTTGTCTTTTTACCCCAGGAATTTTCTTCCTCTGGCACTTCCTCCTATCTCTGTCTACCTGCCAATTGATCAAACATTTGTACTTTAATACACCAATCTCCTAACATCAGTATTCCACCTGATAATCAGACTGTTCAAATCCCTCTATCAGCTTCAATCTTTTCCTCTGCAATTAAATCCAAAGGGGAAATTTAACTCGTGCTCAAGCTAGCAGGATCAAGCATTTATGATTGAATTCACTAGCAGGGGTAGTGCTCCAAAATAGGAGAGTGCTTAACCTCCTAACAGCTAATAAAGGAGGTATCTATACATATCTCCAAAAATAGTGTTACTTTTTGTTAATAAATCAGGCACAGTTCAGGATGTAGCCTATAGACTTCAAAACTGGGCAACAGAATTCAAGCAGCAGGCTACTAACTAGAGTGGACTGGGTCATCCCTCTCTACCTAGATGTCCTAAATAATCCCATTTCTCAAACCTCTACTCCTCATCCTTCTCTCACTCACCTTTTGACCTTGCCTTACTAATTTTATCTCCCAATGACTAAATGTCTTTATTCAAGCTATCAGAGAAAAACATACCAACAACATCCTTTTGCTTTGCCATTCCAGATTTTATAACCTTCAATACTAGAGATTATGCAGCCTCAAGTCTAAGGACTGCACCACACAACCCCAAATACAATACCCTGCCTCAGCAGGAAGTAGCCAGAGGACCTATGATGCCCCTCTTACCACACCTATGTGCCCTCCTCTCCTATCTATCTATCTATCTATCTATCTATCTATCTATCTATCTAATCTATCACCCAAAGTAGGAATATTAGCCTTAAGAACACCATTATAGATAGTCCCCGCCATTCTGCTAACACAAATGGGGTGGAAACTTACCAACTGAGCACCGACTGCAGAATGCGTCCTGTTAAGCAGCAGCTAGCTAACCACAAGACTTCTTCCTTAGCTACCAACCTTCCCCCACACCGCTTAGCAACCAGCTAATCAGCACCCCTTCCCCAAACTCCTATAAATTGCTTTTAGTCTGTAAGCAGACGGACTTCAGTCTTATCTGGAGTCTCACTCTGCAGATTTTCCTCCCTGAAGTAAACCTGTGTTGCTGTGGAGCCGCCTGTCTCCCACCTCTCTTTTTCTATCTGCTCATTTTCTTGATCTAACATTGACGTCATGGTGATGGACAGCAAGCAGATGGGTAGGTTAATTACATTACTGTTGCCGTGAAAATGGGGTCTGTGTTTGTCATTGAGAGAACCGTAATAGAGTATACCATAAACTTAGGTTAAGAGCATGCTATAACCCAATAAATATGTAATTGACTTGTGGACAATAGCACAGCCATTTTAGTTTTCTGCTTTAAACATAACCTGTAGCTGTTTAAAGTTTCAGTTATGGGAAAAACTGCAAAGCTCCAGTTCAAGCTTCAACCCCTTCCCTTGACCCACTTTCCCCTTAGCAACAATCAATCAGGTGCCAGGGGAAAATCACCTAAAGTTTCCAAATGTCTCTGCAACTTCCCCAGCTAGTGGGCCAAGGTCAGCCCGAGTCAAGCTAGCCAATCCTCCACGATTGGGCTGACCATCAGAGGTTACTACCCAATTAAATGGTAACAAGACTGGAAAGTCCCCCCAAACTCCTCCTCCCCTTGTGTAAAAGCATAAAAGGTATCTGCTTAAGGAAGTCAGGGCTTCTGGGTGTACTCTGCTGCGTCGGTTGTTGACAGAGGTCCAGGCTCGAGCTTGCAAATAAAGACCCTCTTGAACTTTCATCGGAATTGGCTCTTGGTGGTCTCTCGGATTGAACTTTCGGCCACTACATCATGTTGGTCATGAAGGGCTGCTTCATGTGACGGGGTCTGTCTGTGTCTATAGGTTGTGAAAGGCGGATTACAATAGATGAGGTCATCACGGTTCTTTATAGCTGAAAGACAAATACTTGGAATACAAAAGTAAACAGTACAAAGTAGGCCTGGAGAGGTTGCAAGACAATTATCACAGCTATCTCTGAGAAACCAGTTCTGTCCTTGGCTAATGATTAGAGGGTAAATTTAAGTAAACTGCTGAAAGAAACATGACAAAGTTAAGCAATGTTAAAATGGCTGCTCTTTGGCTACATCAAATTCACTTTGGTCTTTGTTCTTTCACTTATATTTCCAGAACAGAAAAAAACCTCTACCCTTTTTGACAACAGGAAAAACTCAAGTTTTCAGACTGACTCTTATATTTGTCCCGAAACTTGAAGATCAAGCAAGCATGACCTCTAAACAGAAAAGCTTTAAAGAAAAATAATCCAAGTTAAAAGTTGTCTTCCCTGAGGTGGATATTTAGTTGCCATTTTAATTACCAAGTGTGGGTTTATTGTAACTTACCATATAGTTTGGTAAGAAATTAATCACATTTTTAAACCTCAAGTACTTAGTGTGCTGCTTAAAAGTACTAGAACCCAGAGATAAACGTCATATTGATCTGACTTTATTTTCACAGTCTGTAGCTATTACATCATGAAAGCCAGAAACAAATTCGGCTACTGCTAAAGTAAAAAATAAACACAGCTGGACTTCAATCAAAATGGTGAGGACAGATTTTATCAGTAAAATCTGATTGCAATAAGGAAGAGGAGCAGCATGTACTGAACTGAACTATGATGTGTACAAGGTGACTCAGTATTTTCATGGAGCATGAGGGAACAGGAAGGGGTGTACAAGGACAGAGCACAACAGTCAGCACTAGAGTAAAAACTGCAAGGAGCTGGCTGCTCAGTGCACTCAGTCCTTCTGAGTTTACTAACTGGTGCTTGGAAGTTGGACTCCTGTCCTCTCTCAGAAGCCGGGAGACAGACACTCTGTCTTCAGGTATTGACTAGAACAAACAGCAGATTTTTTTGGGCAAACTTGGGTGTTACCAGCCTGGCACTTTACAGGGATTAAGTCATCTGGAGATGTGGCTTTGAACTGTTAGGAACTTTGTTGTTTGTTCGGATCTTTATAGACCAATGTTGAGGCCTAGTTGAGGGGAGGCTCAGAAAAGCCTGGCTTGAGTTTGAGCAAGAAGAGAAAGTTTTTTCCTGTGCTTGGGGTGGTTTGTGTGTTGTGTATGCAGCGTGGCACACGAAGAACTTATCAGAGGTGTTTCCAGCACTGCCTGACATGCCTCTAGAGCATATTTGAGTTGACTTCATGTTCCTTGATCCTTAATATGCTTATCTGGAGAGAGAATAGACAAGAGTCCATGAGAGTAGGACTGATCTCTGCTCACTGACCTCTCTTGCTCCTTTCTTCTCTTGCTTACACACTCTTGTCCCCCTGCCTTCTGCCATGGGATAATGTGACACAAAAGTCCTCACCAGGTGTGGTGAGGCCCTGCTGTTAGACTTTTTAGCTTCTGGGATTGTGAACCAAATAATTTCTACTGTTGACGAATCACTCAGTTTCAAGCATTCTGTTTTAGCAACAGAAAACGGACTAAAACACTCCACACAATTCTCTTTGGATAAGTGAGAATCTGTTGTGAAGCAATGAAAAGAAATGCTGCCAAAATGTCTGGGACAGCCCAATTCACCCCTACTTCACCACCCCACACGAGCAGAGCTGATGAAAAGTTCACCTTTTAGGGTTCTGAAAATGCTCCCTGAAAAGTCACGTTAAATCTATCTCCCCTTCTCACTGAGTGTCTTAGAACATTAAGGCTGCTATAACAAAATACCACGGAGTGCGTGGCTCATCAAAAACAGACATTGATTTCTCATAGATCTAGAGGCTGGAAGTCCAAGGTCAAGGCGCTGTCAGATTCCATGTCCAGTGAGGATTCACCTCCTGGTTCATTGATAGCTGTCTTCTCACTATCCTCATACAGCAGAAGGGGAGGGTAAACTCTCTGGGCATGCATCCCATTTAGGAGGGCTACATCTTTAAAATCCTCACTTCGAAATATCATCACCTTAGGGGTTAGAACCTCAGCAAATGAATTTTGTAGAAACAAACATTCTGTCAATTGCACTGAGCACAGGGAGGCTATGGGAGCAGGGTCATCTTTAACTACCAGCCACTGTTCTGGGGCTACGTATGGTCCCGAGATCCTTGGCCCCTGCCTTAACCAAGTCTCCACGTTCATCTGGACAACTTCTCCTAGGTCTCGCATGCCAAGTAGAGACTTGGCCTCCAAAGGATGCCTCCATAGACACACCCACTGCCCTTGCAATAATACGATTATGTCCTTGTCAAGATCTCGACTAGCAAAGGGTGGGAGTTATACCAAGACTCGTACCTTCCCGAGCAGAGGTTCCCCAGAGTGCCCTGTGGCTTCATCTGTTTCATCATTAGGATTTTGGCTTCACTGTCACCTTCTCAGAAAAATCTTCTTCACTGTATCCCTCTTATAAAAGTAGCTCCTTATTCTCCAAGTTCACTCTCCTTCTCACCCCTGTTTTAATTTCTTCAAAACAATTGCCACTATCCAGATATTATATGATTTATCCATTTATTTTCCAGTGATTTCATATCTATTGTCTGAATTATCCAACACTGTAATCTCCACACATAGAAAAGCCCCAAACGTAAGTCAGTGCCCAATAAATATTTGTAAAATGAAAAAAAACAACTGAGCTTTGAACATAGCCACACTGGGTAGTTTTAAGTTAGTCTCTGCTCTTTTCTTACTTTCTGCAACCCCCAAATTCTCTCTAAATCGCTAATAAAAGTTACATTCCAAACTGCACTCTGCTGCATTTGAGAAGTCCATCTTGCCCTTGAAACAGAGTCTCAATGCTTTAGAAGGAGTGGCTTTAGAGACATCACAAATTAATGTCTCCAACTATAGCCATACTACAAGGACCACCCATGGCTGGGAAACTAAAACTCCATAAGGTAGGTGGTGCAGTGTTCCAGATACTGGTGTTTGCAAAGTGGTTTACTTATGGAGTTGTAAGGAACGTCTTTAGGAGACAGGTCTTCTCTAAAATATCACATGTACTGTTATGTGTACTAATAAATACCATTTTATTAATTCTTGATGGGGTCTAACAGTTGGCTTATGTTTCTTTTCTGCCCCCTATACTTTTCTTTGTAGAAATGCCTCTTTTTCACTGGGGAACACAGTAGTTAAACGGCCTTAATATCCATCAATACTGAAGTACAATCTTGACTAAAGACAGATAACAAAATTTCCTTATCACTTTGAACATGTGATGGTCAAAGGAAGGCACAAGATCATAACAGGGTTGATTTTTTTTCCCCCATGTAAAACAATGCTTTAAGTTTTAATGTTTATTGCCCCAAGATAGCCTAGCCGGCACTCTACTTGGATAAATTTTACAAGCTAGTTTTCTGCTGCTTCTAGTTTTAAACTTTAACTTTGTTTCTGATGACAAGGAATGCTGCAAAAATACTCTAGCAAAGAGTTATGATCACAAAATAATTTTTATCCATTCTACAGTGTTTCAGAATTATCAGTTGATTTTTAAACACAAAGTAGATATAGATGCTAATGGTGGCTAGTCTGGTATGTTTCTTATAGCTAACTGTTGATTAAGGTTCCTTTTAGTATTGGTTGACACTGGAGGATATAGCGAACACTCAGGTATTGATGATCAGGGATCTTAAAATGTCCTTTGGTCATATTAACACCAACGGTCATGCTGGGACAAAAATAAGGCAATCTATAGGGACTCAGATGGAAAGGATTAAAGAAAAGGTGGCATTTCAGAAGACAATTTAGAATCTTTAAGTGTATGATGCCTTCGACTTCTCACTCACATAATCCAATAAACTCATTTACGTAAGGTATACTGAATAGTTTTCTATTATTTTAAATAAACTTTAATACAAGACACATTACTAATACTTCATCATGAAGACGGTTGATGGTAGCACAAAAGTATCCCAAATCTGTATGACGCTTGATAGTTTTAAACTCACCCTGAATGGGCACCACCAAATTTCATCTTAGCTTGAAACAAGGGATATGATGGCAGCTCACTATGCTCCACCGGTAAGGCAGTTTCATTGCTCACTGCACCTGCGCGAAGCTCTGTGTCTGTGAGCACCCCCAAGAGTCTTCCTTTCCTTAAGCAGGACTGTGCCTTGAGCATGGCTCTGTCCCTGTAATTATAAAATGTTACAATGTTTCTTCATGCTTTGGGGACCAATAATTTGAACCTGTTGAACTCTCTTGTCTTGGAGGCCTGAAACGGAAATTAGAAATTTAAAAACTCCTCAATAGACGAGAATGATTAATTATGATTATTTCATTGTATGATAACACACACACTCCATACACACAACACCTTTAAAATGCAACTATGTCATATCTCTTCACAAGGTCATCTGAAATCCTGCTTTGAATGACCCACCCAACCCCCTCTTTAGTTGTTTGCTTCAAATCAAAAGTACATAAACAAGGACTTAGGATTGAAGACGCACCTTGAAAAGCATTTTCTTTTCTCATGAAGTGATGGTATGTCTTCCATTCAATACATGTGCACAGGAAATTACAGGTGGACTATTTACTGCTGGGCACACAGTGGGACACCCAACAGCAGAACCGCCATTCGGTTCTGTTATTTTGTAATCGTTTATTTTAAAGTTGTGGAGTAAAATTCAGGATTAAGTACACAAGTGGACATCGTAGAGGTGAAGTTTGGGCCTCCCTTTGGTCTCCATTATGCAGCTCATCTCCAGGATCTTTTATCACAAAAATTTCCTCCTTTCTTCTTTTTTTGTTTTATGTGTTTTGGAGGGGAGGTCTTTCTCTGTTTTCCAGGCTGGGCTGCAGTGGCACAATCACAGCTCACTGAGGCCTCAACCTCCTGGACTTTGGCGATCCTCCCACCTTGGCCTCCTGAGTATCTGAGACTATGGCACGTACCATCATGCCTGGATATATATTTTTTATTTTGGCAGAGACAAAGTCTCATTTTGTTGCCTGGACTGGTCTTAAACTCCTGAGCTCAAGTGATTCTCCCACCTCAGCCTCCCAAAATGCTGGGATGACAGGCATGAGCCACTGTATCTCTTCCTAGATCGTGTCATTCTGGAGAAAGAAATATTTATCGAATTATAGAGATCAGCCGAGAAGTCACTTCAATTAAAAATCAATTTTCTAATATTCCATTGTGTATATGTTTCCCCTTTTTTCCCCATGGTTTTCCCAATTATAAATCTTTATTTCTTGTTGCATTCTTGAATTGATACTACGGAAAAGTATTTGTATCTATGATAACAGTTAACCATGAGCTTGGTGGCTCAGCCTGTAATCCCGCGCCTTTGGGAGGCTGAGGTGAGTGGATTGCCTGAGCCCGCGGGTTCAAGACCCACCTGGGCAGCGAGACTTCATCTCTACAATAAATCAAAAAATCAGCCGGGCGTGGTAGCGCATGCCTGTAATTCTGGCTACTGGGAAGGCTGAGGCGGAAGGATCGCCGGAGCCCAGCAGGTTGAGGCTGTGGTGGCCGGGAGCGGCCATGCACTCCAGTCTGGGTGACAGAGTGAGACTCCAACTCAAAACAAAACAAAACAAAACAAAACAAACAAAAAAACACAGTTAACCAGACAAGACCAGAAATAACTAGAATAAATATGTGAAAACAGTAAGTGGAAAACACAGTCTCCCCAAATCAAAATTTGTATTTTCATTGATATATAATAGGTGTACATATTTATGGGGGTTCATGGGATATTTTTTTCCTTTTTAAAATTTTTTATTTTTTATTATAAAGATGTGGGATACAATTCAGGGTTAGGTATACAAACATTGATCCTGCAAATACTTCTCCACTTTTTTTTTTTATCCAGTCCAGATTTGATGGGCAACATGGTTGGTTCCATGTTTTTGCTATTGTGAATAGAGCTGCACCAAACACATGTGTGCAGGTATCTTTTTTGTAGAATGATTTGAGTTTCTCCAGGTATATTCCCAGTAGGGGAATGGTTGGGTCATATGGAAGGTCAATTTCTAGTTCTTTCAGAAAAAAAAGAAAGAAAATCAATTTCTAAGCAAGAAAACTGACAGGCAGTGGTCTTGACTGCTGAGTTTTGTCTGTTTTTTCAAGCTGGAAAAAAAACCCTCAAAAACAGGAGGAAGAATCAGTGCTCATAATAATCAGTAGGTGTCCACATGATCAGACCTTGATGCAGAATGAAGTCTGACTACCTTCTCTCTTGTGCATGCAATAGCTCTCTCTATCCTGATGATCTGAGAAACAAGTGTCCCAGGGACACATAGAAACCAGGTGATGACAATTCAGGTTAGCTTCCACTCATCCTAGGTCTATTGTTTAAAGCTTTCAAATCCAAGACCTCTATTGTTACCTCTGGAGGTGAAAAGGTACCAAATCCCAGTAGAGGAATGGCTTGTTCATCATTTAGCTCCACAGATGGATGTTTGGGATTTGCTGTCACTTCTCTGAATGAGCAGACTCTGTTTCCTTCTTCTGCCTTCACAAATTATGTGAAGAATGGGCATGCAATGCCCAAGCTACCCACTGTCTAAGGATTAACAAATAGCGAGTAGGAGAAGGGAGGTGATACATTAATTTCTTCTACATAAGAGAGAATTCTTAAGGATATTGCTAAACAGTGATATCAGTATAAAGATATCAGTAGCATTTTTTTTTTTGAGTTGGAGTCTTACTCTGTTGCCTAGACTGAAGTGCAGTGGCACGCTCACAGCCACCGCAGCCTTGACCTGCTGGTCTCAGGCGATCCTTCCGCTTCAGCCTTCCAAGTAGCTGGAACTATAGGCATGTGCTGATTTTTTTTTTATTGTAGAGATGAGGTCTCGCCAAGTTACTGAGCTGGTCTCAAACCTCTGGGCTCAGGCAGTCCTCTTGCCTCGGCCTCCCAAAGTGCTGGGATGACAGGCTTGAGCCACCAGGCCGGACCAGGGCATTGTTTTTTAATGTGCACATAAGCGGACCCTTAGAGTTCATGTCATCTTTCCCCTGATATATGTTTTAGAAAATGATCATTAAGTACCCCAGAATGCTGACAAATATTGTATAGCATTCATGACTTTGTTCAACATTATTCATAAAAGAAAAACATGGAAACATCTCAAATTCCTGTAAGTTTTAGACTGTAGTTAAGTAGCATTTGAGGTATTACTATAATGTAATGTTATGAAGCAAGTAAAATGAACATATAATATTGTATTAATAAATAATCTTAAACTGTAAAATTAGGGGTTTCTGATGTGTTAAAATAAAAAAGCAAAGTGCATATTGTTCATATTAAATTATGTCATATGGTCATACTATTTGCATTTATAAAATTTGGGAGAGATGGCTAACTGTTAATAGTCATGATTTCTGCAGCCGGGCCCCGTGGCTCAGCCTGTAATCCCGCGCTTTGGGAGGCTGAGGTGAGTGGATTGCCTGAGCCTGCGTGTTCGAGACCCGCCTGGGCAACTTGGCGAGACCTCATCTCTACAATAAAAATCAAAAATTAGCCGGGCACAGTAGTGCGCGCTGTAGTTCCAGCTACTTGGAAGGCTGAGGCGGAAGGATCGCCAGAGCCCAGCAGGTTGAGGCCGGGAGCGGCCACCGTACTCCAGTCTGGGCGACAGAGTGAGACTCCAACTCAAAAAAAAAATAGTCATGATTTCTGAAAGATGGAACTATGGGTCACTTAAATCTGCTATCTATGTTTTTTAAAGTCTTCTAGAACGCATGACTTTTGTAATCTGAGAAAAGCGTTTACTTACAAGGAAAGATTGGTCCTGGCAAATGGAATAAAATAGAATTTCCAGGCAGATCCCACCTCTCTAAACGCTACCCCCAACCGCCTTTGCAGGACACCACAGACTCACCTGGTGCCTTCTATCTCTGCTACTTTCCATCCATAATTAACTCCTACTTATCCTCTCTAAAGCGATTCAAATTTGGATTATAACATCTCCTGACTCCACCTGGGTTGGCTTTCCTGGGTAATACCGAAATTCTCTCATTCCTTGAGCTCAGAAATTTTGTCAGTCTTTGGATATAGGCCTTGAACGAATCCTGGGCTCCCAGCTGGCATGGTTTGATTTGCTAAAATTGGTCACAATCTCAAGAAACCAAGTATGCCTTTGTTCCACACACATCACACCTCACAATTCGGTGTTCTCCCTCAACAACCTTCAGTAGTGACCTCTACTTCTCTTCTGCTTTTTATCTGACTCAAATTTTGTATATAAAGCACACACACACACAGAAACACACAAATCTGAAGTGGTTCTGTAGACAGGAGAATCCCTAATTCTATGCAAAGATGCCCTGGTCTGTTTCCTCACTTTCTTCTGTCCCATTCCTTCTCTATTTTAAAGAAAGCTGCAAAGCCTCCCTCTCTCCTGTGTGGCCATGCCTCCAGGAGAAATAAAGTCTTGGAGTAGGATAAAGCTTAGATTTTTCACAGGAATTGGCTCTCAGGACTGGAAGGGAGCTTGAAGGCCAATGTAAGTCACAGAATAAGCAAAAGCAACACATCAACATAGGAATAGCATGTGAGGAGATGTGCATCTTTATCGTAAAAGAAGTTTATTCTAATATATAAGAGAAAGTCTCAGATTCTCAAAAAAGAATCCAAAGAGCTCTTCTTTGCCAAACATTCATTTCAAACATCACGAGATTTTTATCAGTCTGTCTTTAATGAGAGCATTTTTATCATGTCCTGTAGCAAATAACTCCATTGTTCTTGTTCTGATAGCCAGAAAATCTCTGATAGCCAGGGCACATACATTTTCATCCACAAATTCAGATGAGTAAGAAGAAAGAAAGTCTTCTTGTTTTCTTAAGATTGATTTTCATGGGGCTGTTTCAACCTGGATTTTGGGGGAACAAATTTTAGCTGAGGCGCTTACCATCTCACAAATGTATAGCCAAGGCTTCAGGCAGTTCCTCTGCTTGTCATTCTGTTTCCATGGAGATGCCGATTGTTCCCAAAGCATTGCTCTATCAGTTCTAGTTGCTCTGTGTGTTTACGAATGTCAACTAGATCCAGAGAAAGAAGAGATCGTTGAGGTCCCCAACTCTAAATGGGAATATGGAAGAGCAACAAATGAAATGTCTAGATGATTTTAACATGACACAAAAATGGTTCAAAAGGAAATGGACCTAGAGTGAGTGGAAGCTGACTTGGGTTGTCAAGCAACCCAGCTTCTGTGTGTGACTCTGACGGGGTTCACTTTGCTCCCAGTTGCACCAGACTAGAGCTATTCCACGTGCAAAAAGAAGTAGTCAGACCTTCTTCTACTTTGGGAGCTGATCATGTGGTCAACTACTGGTGATCTGGGGCATTTTTCTCCCTATTTCCATCTATTTTTCAGTTGGCAGAAGACATAAAACTCGGCAGTCAAGAATACTGCCTGTCAGCTCCCTTGGTTGGGAGTGAGTTGCCATGACAGTTGTTCCTCTGTTTATTTACATAAATCAAAAACATTTTTTCCTACCAAGAAGACATGATCCAGAAAAATCTTTTTGTGAAAGGTCTTGGATATGGGATACATGAAAAATGATCGGAGTGAATTTCTCTTTTATTATAGGGTAGCCTTTCGTGTAGCAGGGCAAGAAATACTCCCCCCCGTCATTTCTTGCATCCTTCTCTTACTTCTTGGAAACTCATTCCTGATGGGAGACATATAATAATTTCAGGGAAAACGTTACCACCTTCCAGATGAGTGTCTAATTCTTGGTTCTTTTTTGTTCTGTTTTTGGTTTTAGCAAACAGGTAGAGTTGGTCGTTGGACACTAGAGGGAGCACAATGAAGAAATCTCCAGACTGAAACCCAAATAGTTGTGCTTCCAATTTTGTCTTCAGACGACTTAATTGTGTGAAAAAGGGCTTCTATCCTCATCAAAATAAAAGGAAACAATAAATACTCATTTCTTTAGAGCATTGATGGAACTGATTTTTCACTTTGTCATGCCAGGTGGGAGGAAGGATGACAATTCCAACACTTCAGCCGTGGGAGACCTCCGAGGACCCACACACCCGAGGAAAAAGCAGGGCTGGGACCCGCAGGAGGCAGGGAGGACCCAGAATCTAGGATCTTGTCATTTCATTCAAAAAGGAAAGATGCTGAAATGCTTGGAAAAAATGGTTTGTGTCGCCTATCTTTTCATATTTATCAAATCTCGTATTCATGTTCTGGTGGGAAGGCCAATAATTTTAAATTTTATTATAGAAAATAGCAAGTGTCGGTGAGGATGCAGAGAAGAGGAAAACCTTGCACCCTATCGGCAGGAATGTAAATTTGTGCAGCCATTATGGAAAAGAATATGGAGATGCCTCGAAAATGAAAAATAGAACTATCACATTATCCAGTAATACCACTCCAGGTCTGTATTCAAAGGAAATGGATTCAATGTATGGATGAGATTTCTGCATTTCCATGTTTATTGCAGCACTAGTCATAGTAGCCAAGGTGTGGAATCAATCTAAGTGTCCCTCAACAGATGAATTAATTTTAAATGTGATATACTTGCACAATGGAATACTATTTAACCTTAAAAAAGAAGGAAATCCTGACACTTGCAACAGCATGGATAAGCATGAAGGACCTTGTGCTACATGAAATAAACCAGGCACATAAAGACAAGAAAGATAAGATTTTACTTATATGTGGAAGCTAAAAATGCTGAATTCATAGTAGAGAAGAACGGTCATTACCAGGGACTGAGGTGGTGGTTAGGGAGTTGTTGGTTGAAATGATATAAAGTTTCAGTTAGATACGAGGAACAAATTTAAGAAATCTACTGTACAACATGATGGCAATAGTTAATAACAATATCTTATATTCTTGAAAATTGCTGGGTAGATTTTAAGTGGTTTCACTGCAAAACCATATGTATGTGATGTAATGCATATGTCAATTAGCTATATCTAACAATTTTGCAATGTATACCTGAGAACATCATATTGTAAACAATAAATACATATAGTTTTCATTTGTTAATCAAAAAGAATATATAAACTAAAATACATAGACTTCACTATAACCATATCTTCCCTGAAAGTATCAGCCCTGTTTTTCAGGATTGACAACGACTTTATGAATCCATTACAATCTGTAATTAATTTCTTATGTATGAATCTCTATTATTACTGTTTTTCATTTTCAATCCTAATATTTAGTTTTTTCATGCCTCAGAGTGACTGTAGAAAAGAATTAATATTGTAGATTATAAAAAGTCCTTATTTGCAAAGTAGACGCATGTGTGATTCTGGGTCTTGGATTTTAAGAAGAATCCTAACATTTTTAACTGATAAGGGTGGTTGACTGCACCTGAAATGCTTGTAAACACTATGAGGTTTATTTTTTACACCTGCTTTCCTCTGGGGGAAATTTTGGTGTATACTAGGCAGAATATGCCTGTTGACCGTAGTTCCCAGTTAGAAGCCTAGGTATTTCGTTTTTAATAAGCTTCCCTTGCAGACAGCATTTCTTACATGTGGTCAAACTTCAGTGCTCAAGAATTAAGAGTGTTGTTTGTGATTCCCTTAGATGAGGACTCAAAAGGTTATGCTTGATTTGTTCTATACTTACTGTTATGCTTTTTTTTCTGTGGTTGATTTTGCTTTGCTTCTATTACTTTAGTGAAACAACAATAACGTATTTTTGACTACAACTATATGCTGAACCCGGTGAAAACTACTAACAAATCACTAAACTTGGGAATATTCTTGGGGATCCATGGCACCAGTGACTAACGAGTGGCTCCTTGAGACTGAAAACGTTTTTGGGGACGCAAAGTTGTCATTGCTAAAACTTAGAAAGTCCCAACACATTGGGATGGGTTAGTCATACCAATGTAGAGGTAACCCAAGGCATACAGGAATGATTGACTTTGGTGAAGGCCACTGCTTTTGGCCTCAACTATATATTATTAAGTGGCTTTTCAACTAACAATTTTTATTGCTTCTGTAGCTTCAAAAGAGTCAAGCTGAGGAAATCATCAAATTAGCTACCGATGCTGTATTCTGCCATTTTGATTCTGTTTACACACACAGTAATGAAGAGGAGGTTGGACAGGCAATAAGAAGCAAGATTGCAGATGGCACCATGAGGAGAGAAGACAGTCTATATTCTAAGGTGCTGTGCATACGGCATGGCATTTTACATGCACATTTATGTAAAATGATTGTGTGGACATGATGATTCCATAATCAGATCTGTAGTTTGGTGCATTGAGCTTATCAGTACACATTTATGCATTACATATAGAAGCAAATAAGCGAATGATGGTGCCTTTCTTATTATTGCTGTATTCAAACAAATGGCTTTAAATAAGGTCACTTTACCTTTCTGAATCTTAGTCCCAATAGTGTGATTTAGCACGGACCATAGAATCAGACAGAACTGTGATCTGATTATGGCTTTCCTTACATATCGGATGACTTTCTAAAATTTCTTGTCATTCTAAATCCCAATTCTCACCTTTATCAATAAGAGAGAATAACATAAAAAGACTCTTTAGGTGTTAAAAAGTATATAGTTAAAGTGTTTTGAATTGTCTTCAGCACATATTAATGTGTTTTATAAATTTATTTTCCCTTCAGTCACCTAAACAAAAGAGATGTTAAGTCTTCTTCACTGTATTGAATGGTTGAGAGAATTAGAGTATTGAACTGCTTTGCAAACTTTATTAAGTATGTTTCAGAACATGGAGATTATTACTTGATAATAATTTTTATCTCTCTAGTAATTTCCTTCCATTGTTCAGTAGCTACAATGACAATGTACAAATAATAGAGTTTATATTGGGGGATCAGATAAGAAGAGAACCCAGGACAGAAAGGAGTATGTTTTGCCTATGATCATTCATTTCCAACCAGTTGAATAATATCTAAACATTAGGGTGAAGTAAGTCAGCAAAATTGTCTAATATATTAATCCTAGGAAACTGCCATGTTTTAACCTCTGCAAATTTCGTCCACTTTCCATCATCCATAGTTGGTCTGACCAGCCTTTGAAAGGTCACTGAAAAATCTTCAATTGAACTACGTCGATCTCTGTATTATTCATTTCCCAGTGGCTTTGAAGATAGGCAATTTGTGTGACCTCTTTTGCCCACTTCACTTCTACTGTCACCATGACTGACATCTTGCACGGATGGTTGGTTGAAGATTTGCTGCAGAAGGCTGTAGGATTATTACCTGGGAGAAGAACCATAAATAATACTTCCTGACTTTTTACATTTTGTAATTTTTGAATCCTTGATTCCCTTCTCTATGCTTCCAAGAGAAGGAAATGCAGCAACATCAAATCCCTTGCCTCAAAGTCTTGAGGAAATAGCAATAGCCATGCTCAGGGCACAGGTGATGACTCCTGAATCCCTTGGGGACGCTCACAGGCACAGAGTTTCAAGCAGCGGTGCTGAGCAATGAAACTGCCTCACACACGATGTACGAGTTTCTATCATCTCTCACCATTTCATGCTGAAAGGAGATTGGGTGGTTTTTATTCTGGGTGGATCTAAATATAGTAACCTTCAGAGGGACTTGAGAAATCTTGCTTCTATTGCTGGCTATCTTTATGACAGATTTTATAGACTGCATCTAACCACTAATGATGTGTTATGTAGAGATGATCATTTAAAATTATGTGAAACTACTCAAGTCAGTTCATGTAAAAGATGGCACTGGATTATGCAAAGGAGAAATCCAAGGATTTTACATTCTCCTCCGAAACATCTTTTTCCATGTGTTATCTCTGCATTCCTACACGTTTGCTCAATTTTTGCCCCAGCCTTTTTCCATTTGGTCGTGAAAATGGCTTTGGGACTGTCCAAGGCTCATGGACACTAGCAGCAGAGAGCTCCTCTGGATGATCCAGTGTGCATATTAATCCTGATAAGACTCTCAGTTGAACCTATTTAGATCTTGCACCGTCCTGGTACCAATATATGTTCAGGGGGATAAGGAGCTCAGATTGTCTAGCCTGGGCCAAGATGGCAACTCATTATTGCTGAACAGCAAGACTATAAAATTACCGTATTTTTCAGCTCCCTCCCCCACCCCTACCCCAAGACAGAGAGAGAAAGAGAGAGAGAGAGAGAGAGAGACACTAATGAGGAGAAGTCAGGACAGCCAGAAATGAGCAGAACTGACAAAAATATTGCAAAAATGTCTTGAATTGTGCGTCAACATCATCAACAGGTGTGAGAAACATAAAAGACCAAATCAACATCAATAGAGAAACAGTTAGGAAAATCTTAACTGAAAATCTTGGCATGAGAAAGGTGTCTGCAAAAAAAGGTCCTAGCCGGGCTTGGTGGCTCAGCCTGTAATCCTGTGCTTTGTGAGGCTGAGGTGAGTGGATTGCCTGAGCCCGCAGATTCGAGACCCACCTGGGCAACTTGGTGAGACCTCATCTCTACAATAAATTAAACAAAAATTAGCCGGGTGTGATAGCACACACCTGTAGTTCCAGCTACTTGGAAGGCTGAGACAGACGGATCACTGGAGCCCCACAGGTTGAGGCTGCAGTGGCTGGGAGCGGCCACTGTACTCCAGTCTGGGCGACAGAGTAAGACTTCAACTCAAAAAAGAAAAAAAAAAAGGTCTTGAAAGAGCTCTTGCATCACAACAATGCACCAGCTCACACAGCATTGCCTGTGAGGGAATTTTTAGCCAGTAAACAAATAACTATATTAGAACATCCTCCCTACTCACCTAATCTGTCCCCCAATGCCTTTTTGCTTCATGTGAAGATAAAGGAAATATTGAAAGGAAGACATCTGATGACATTCAAGAGATCAAGACTAATATGATGACTGCTCTGATGACCATTCCAGAAAAAGAATTCCAAATTTGCTTTGACAGGTGGACTAGGCACTGGCGTCAGTGCATAGCTTTCCAAGGGATGTACTTTGAAAGTTATCATAGTGATATTCAGCAATGTGGTTGGTATGTAACACTTTTTCTAGGATGAGTTCATGAACTTAATTGTCAGACCTTGTAGTCTAGTAAACACCCATCCACTCTTCTTGTTTCATCCATTGCTAATATTTCACCATATTATATATATATATATATATATATTTTTTTTTTTTTTTTTCCCCCAGTTGGAGTCTCTCTCTGTCACCCAAACTGGAGTACAGTGGCACATTCCCAGCCACCGCAGCCTCAACCCTCTGGGCTCAGGTGATCTTTCGGCCTCAGCCTTCCAAGTAGTCGGAACTACAGGCACACGCTACCATGCCTGGCTAATTTTTGAGTTATTGTAGAGACGAAGTCTTACCAAGTTGCCCGGGTGGGTCTCGAACCCTCAGGCTCAGGCAATCCACTCGCCTCGGCCTCCCAAAGTGCTGGGATGACAGGCTGAGCCACCGAGCCTGGCCATATTTTGCTATATTTTATTTCTACCTTTTTTTCCCCTGTGGAACCACTTAAAAATAAGTTATAAACACCATACTTTAGTAAGACATTCCCAGGAGCAAGTACATTTTCTTTTGTAACCACTGTTCAGTTATCACACTCAAGAACAAAAAATATAACCTAACACACGGTTTACATTACAATGCCTTCAGTTGTCCCCAAAATGTCTGCCTTAGGTTGGGTTCCCCTGGAAGCATCATCTGATCAAGGATTCAAGGGAAAGTAGTTTACTCAAGAGGCAATACCAGAAAATACCGGAAAAGGAATGAAGAAGTGAGAGAGAGAGGAAGGAAACCCGTAATGGATTGTCCAACTGGTACCGCTCAGGACCCTTGGAATTTAATTTCCCTGGGAAACTCATTTTAGAACACGCACTGCCCTGATCCCTCCCCAAATACAAGGAGCTAGATCAGTAATTACAGACCGCCTTCTGCCAGTCATTGAGGGCTGCTCCCAAACGAGTATTCGTTTCCTGGTCCTTACAGCCCTCTGTCAAAATCTGAAGAGGCTCAGTAGTAAGAGAAGGCCTCAGGCAGAGAGACGGGGGATGACCATTGCAGGATGGTCCAGCACACGCCGAGACGGTGAGGGCTGGGTACCACAGTAACTGCTTCAGTTATCACTAATGATTCCTCCGTTCAGGATACAAACAGTGGCCACATCTCACTTCACCAGCCTGTGTATTTGGTTTAGGACAGCCCCCTGCTTCTGTGTTTCCCTTTTATGACATCCACGCTTTTGAAGAGGCCAGACCGATTGTTTCACAGTATGCCTCACCATCTGCATTTGCCTTGTCCACAGAAAACCGATTGTGGAAAATGCAGGAGGTGGTCTCTGACAAGTTCATGGTTAGGTCACGGAGTCCTGTCTTCTCTCTCGTTCTCTTCACACTCGTGCGGAGTGGGGCCTTCTGGAAGTTGGCGTCTCTGAAGTTCTAGTCGGAAAATGAGGCCTCGGTTCATTTCCCCTCCATGTCACTGTACTTCAAGGGGACTCTGTTTCCCTCTTTATCCCTAGAGTCATTGGCATATGAGAGAGAACAGTTACGTTTTCCTCTTCCTTCTAGTTTTCTCTGCCTCATGACAGACCTTGATGCTTCCTTGAGTGACCCTATGCAACACGCTGTAATAAAACCTTTAAACTGACCTGACTCAGTGGCTCAGCCTGTCACCCCAGCAATTTGGGAGGCCAAGGCGAGTGGGTCGCCTGAGCCCCCGGGTTTGAGACACACCTGGGCAACTTGGAGAGACCTCGTCTCTACAATAAATCAAAAAATTAGCCGGGCGTGGTAGCCCACGCCTGTAGCTCTGCCTACTCGGAAGGCTGAGGCGGAAGGATCATCGGAGCCCAGTAGGTCGGAGCTGCGGTGGCTGGGAGCGGCCACTGCATTCCAGTCTGGGCGACAGAGTGAGACTCCAACTCAAAGAACAAAAAAACAAAAAAACCTTTAAGCTTTCCCCGTCTCTCTCTCTGTTGACTTGTGTCTGGTCTTCCATATCACACCCAAGGCAATACATTTATAACACAAGCAATATTCTGGATGATTCTTTTGAGACAGAAGAAAGGAGAAATGGTGAGAGGGCCAACGATGGAGAAGAGGAGCAGGTGAAATCCGGCTTTCTTAACGAACTGTAAGGAGACCAGGAGGTGAGACTGTGGGTCCTGAACCCTGTAGTGCTCAAGCTCATGAAATCTTGGTCTATGGAGGGATAAGAACCACCTCCAGGGAGACAATCCTAAACCTCCACGCTTAAGAAACTCACCGGAACTCAGGCCAGGTCTCTGAACTGAAAATGTTCACCAGCGACAGATGTGCTGACGTTTTTGGCATGCAGCTATCAAATGTGGGGAGGAAGACAGCACTTTAGCTGAAATACTAGGAATCTTGGCACCTGTAGATGAGTTACCTGTGCTTCAGCTTAACCATCAAAGCCTGGGCATGCTCAAGAGAGTGTTGTGTACGTGAACACGATGTACTATTGGAAAATTCTAGGAATTACGGCTTATGCAACCTCTCCTTTGTAAGGTAACGGAAGAGAAAATATAAGGCAGTCTATCTAATTTTGCAACTAAGTTTCCTGAACAGAGTCCTTCATGGCCTGGACAACCCAATAACTCTTCATCTCAACTTTCTACAGCCCACGGCCATACTTGCAGAGGAAAGAAAGAGGAAAAGAAAGCACATGTGAGCCTTCTTTAGCGGACTCATTTCTCTTAGAGGTTAAGGATAAAAAGTTAACCAATAAGATAACTTATTTTTCTCGCCATTTGTGCACTTGATTCATATCAGGATATTAATATTTTAAAATTCTAAACATGACAGCCTGATAATGTCCATATGAGAACAGTCCAAAATCACCAACTTGAATACATTGTCTAAAGTCTAAATTTCTATATCAGACTGTAAACCAAAAATAAAATTCTAAGACCCCCTAACTGACCACACGGACCTCCTCTGGGCCAAAGGCAACCTGGAAAGCTAAATCCAGGTTATGATGCAAGAGGAGGTCTGACACATCTCCTTATATCTCCTTTCGTGTAGAGTTAGGCCCAAATGGCCAGCATTAACGTTAACATATGAATCATCACACCGACTAAGTGAGCTCTGTGGCACTAAGATACCAAATTCCAAGCGGACTCTTGTATCTCATCACATGACAGATAGCAGGCCCTAAAGGAAATAAAAATATTTTGTCTCAAAATATGTCCCTTTCACATATTTTGGAATGACCCTGCAAAGCTGTCTCTTGGGAAAATCTGTGTCTCTATGGAATCTCCCTTGCTAGGAAGAGTCTGGCACCTTTTGAGACATTCACCACAGATTTTCTCTGAAGCCTACTACTTAAAGGTTTTATCTACATCAGCGGTCCCCAGTCTTTTTGGCATCAGGGACCAGTTTCCTGGAAGATGAGTTTTCCAGGGGGAAGGGGAGTGACTTCGACACGATTCAAGCGCATTGCATTTATTGTAAAGATCAACTGTGGCATTAGATTCTCATAAGGAGCACGCAACCTCACATGCACGGGTCACAGTAGGGGTCCTGCTCCCGTGAGAATCTAATGCACCCCCAATCTGACAGAAGATGGAGCTCAGGCATAATGCAAGTGTTATGCAGCGGCTGAAAACACAGATGAAGCTTGGCCCACTTGTCTGCAGCTCACGTCCTACTGTAAGCCCTGGTTTCTAAGGTACCACGGACAAGAACTGGTCAGTGGCCCGGGAGAAGGGAACCCCTGATCTACGTAACAAGAACCTTGGCTTCCACAAACTCCCTTTTCTTAATTCAAGTACTTCTTTCTACTGATTTCAAATTTTTTAGACAGAGCTTCACTCTCAACCAACCACCTGTAAGCACCGTGCCCCCGTCAAGATGCCCTGCCTTTCCAGGCCAAACCAATGTAAACCTCACATGTATTGATTCATGTTTTGCCTGTAAATTCTGTCTCCTTCAAATATATAAAACCAAGCAGTGGCCCAGCCACCCTGGGCTCGTGTTCTCAGGACCTCCTGAGTCTGCCAGGGGCTTTGGTCACGCACATGATGGGCTCTGAATAAACCTTTTAAAATATTTTACAGAAGCCGGGCTCGGTGGCTCAGCCTGTCATCCTGCACCTTTGGGAGGCTGAGGTGAGTGGATTGCCTGAGTCCGCGGGTTTGAGACCCGCCTGGGCAGGCGAGACCTCATCTCTACAATAAATCAAAAAATCAGCTGGGTGTGGTAGCGCACGCCTGTAATTCCGGCTACTCGAAAGGCTGAGGCGGAAGGATCGCCAGAGCCCAGCAGGTGGAGGCTGCGGTGGCCGGGAGCGGCCACTGCGCTCCAGTCTGGGCAACAGAGTGAGACTCCAACTCAAAAAAATAAAATAAAATAAAATATTTTACAGAGTTTGACTTTTCATCCACAGGACTCAGACCTGCTCCAGAAAAGCAAGTACAAAACCCGGTCTTTGTATATCAGGAAGTGTTGCCATTTGCCAAGAGGATTATTAGCAATACCTTGTTGTTACTGCTGTTTCATTCTCTAATGTTTAAAACTACTTGACCCACTTCTGCTTCAGTTATGATGCCTCATTTGATCTGTGAATTTAACGGCAGCCTAAGGGGGAGGATCAGGGTTGTACAAGGGCAGCTGACAGGCAACATCAACTTATCTTCAAGTTTCACAACTAAAGATCAAAAGATCAATAAGAACAAAAGAATCTTCCCACTGCCAAATCAGGCAACTGCTCCTGCTTTTACTGCTGCTGTGAAGTTCAGTATCTTCCTATTCAAGATTGGACATGCCCTAGATATCGCTCAGAGGTAAGCACCAAAATCTTTACATAGTGAAAACAGTTCTCTGGGTGTCAGGGATTATTCCTCTCAATATGCCACCATTACTCAGCTGTAAATCATAATACACACTTTTGGATCTTTTTAAGTGATTGTCATTCACTATCCCTATAATTTGATATTACTTTCTTAATTTGTTTATTTTTTATGTATAAAGAAAGCAAATTATAAATACATAATTCTGAATGAATGCATAAATACAATCATATGCATGCTTCTTGGCTGAACATTTTTCATTCAACTTTTTAGTTGAGTTTTTCATTTGCTTTTTTCATTTTACCTATTCCTTCTCTTCTTTACTTTTTTCCGTAACTCCTCCCAATAATTCATGTTAACAGCTTGAGATTCACTTTCCATATTTTTCCATGCTCATATAATACATGACTAAAAAGATATTTAAATGTCTATTTATATATATAGACACAATATATGGAAGGTATTGGGTCATGGTTTAGCAAAACTGGATCCTAATACAAACTTGTCTGTATCTAGCATGTGGAAATTCTTCTAGTGCATCAGTGTAGCAAATATTACAGATGCAATATGCAATTTCAATGCACTGCTATTATTTAGTGATTTGCCTGTGGGTGACTGTCCACTTGGTCCCAGTGTTGGAGAAACATCTGCATACACAGAAGCTGTCATTCCGCAGAAGCTTTCATTAATGTGGGATCAGAATTCATGGCTTAAAGGGTACATGAAATTTTAGCTTCAGTAGTTGTTGCCAGATTGCTTTTCAAATTCCATTTCACTTTTCTACCTGCAGCATATGACAGTCCTTTTCAAGAAATAATGCAGCTGGGCTCGGAGGCTCAGCCTGTAATCCCGCGCCTTTGGGAGGCTGAGGTGAGGGGATTGCCTGAACCCGTGGGTTTGAGTCCCGCCTGGGCAGGCGAGACCTCATCTCTACAATAAATCAAAAAATTAGCCGGGCGTGGTAGCGTGTGCTTGTAATTCCGGCTACTCAGAAGGCTGAAGCGGAAGGATCACC
Source organism: Carlito syrichta (assembly GCF_000164805.1). NCBI lineage: Eukaryota > Metazoa > Chordata > Mammalia > Primates > Tarsiidae > Carlito > Carlito syrichta. The sequence continues at coordinate 98,039 of NW_007248890.1, forward strand.
GGAGCCCAGCAGGTCGAGGCTGCGGTGGCCGGGAGCGGCCACTGCACTCCAGTCTGGGCGACAGAGTGAGACTCCAACTCAAAGAAAAGAAAAGAAAAGAAAAGAAAAAAATGCATTACTTATTAATCCACACTTCTGCCCACAATAGATAATAGAAGTCATTAAATTTTTTGTGACTTAGTCCTCTGTTACCTATTCACCTTTGGCTGACTGTTGGTGAAACTAGATATCTTTTACTATGCTTGTGGTTACTTGGGTCTGTTTTTCTGAGAAACACCTCCTCATGAGCTTAGTCGATTTTTTTATAAACTGTTGATCCTTTTCTTGTTAATTTTTAAGAGCTCTCTCAGGTTATTAATATCAGGCTCTCTCATCTGGTTTACAGATGTTTTCCAAATCTATCATTTGCTTACGAACTCTGTTAGCAGTAAAATTTTCCCTGAAAATGTTTTGATTTTTATGTAATTTTGAGTAAATGTCTGTCTCTCTTTTCATAGAATTTGATTTTTTGGTCTATTTGACAAGGTCTTCTCTCACCCAAGATTGCACCTTGGCATTTCTTGTAAGTTTTTTCTCCTTCTTTTTTATATTTCATATAATTTTATATCTGTAATTCATTTCTATATAGGGTTTAAGGGAGACAGCCCAATTCTATTTCACTGATATTTCTGTGTAAGCTTATACCAACACTACTCAGACTGTATTGATATCACAATAAGTTCTAAGGCCCAGTATAGCACATCTTTCTCATTGTTTTTCCTTTTTATAAATTTTATCCTGGCATTAATTTTTTTAATATACACATGAATTGTTTTTAACACACAGGAAGACAATATATTCAATTAAAAACAGGCTGGTCAGAACTCAAAATACAATTGTATTTATTTTTATAGTTTATAAAAATAAGATAAAGATAGCACAAAGCAATGTTATAATCTGCAATAGGAAAATTACTATTTTTTGGCAAATTGCATTTAATTCTATTTTTTAAATGTCTTCAATTTATATTTTACTTACAGTTTTATTTTTAAAATAAAGTATTATTAAGCATCTATAGATATTTTCTTTGTTTTAACTTAATGATGTAATGGATTGTTTTGCTAGATTTCCTGGTATTAAACCATGATTATATAATTACCAAAAAAACTGACATAGTTAGCATATGGTATTATTTGATACAGTCCTGGATTCTGCTAGGTAATATTTTTGTTTAGAATAATGCATCTAGATTTATCAGTGTACTTGAACCATGGTTTATTTTCTCTCTTTTTCAAGTATCATTTATCAGGTTTTTTATCAGCTATTATGCCCTCATAAAATATATTGGGAGTTTTTCATATTTTTTCCCACAGCCTGAAGCACCTTAAATAAATTTGAATCTATCTTTTCATTAAAATCTTAGGATTTCTTCATACTCTTAAAATTTTTTGAACAAGCTTTTGTTTATATGTATTACATGTGCTTACAGGAGAAATTTAAACTGAGAAAATTTGAAATATTTATGTATCAATTCATTTAAAAACAGTAACCCTAACTACATACTAGTATTAATATTCTGCAAAAATCACAATATTTTCTAAAACAAAAATCATTTCGAGATAAAAATGGTATTGTTTCATAGTGTTGAAAATCTAATAAGTAGCTTAATAAAAGACAGCTAGGATCTCAAATATGCTTCCATATTTAATTGTTACAGTATCACATGCCACATAAACCTCTGAGAAACTCCACAGTATACTTTTGGAGCTAAACACTGGGCACACATATGGGCATAAGGATGAGAACAACAGACACTGAGGACTCTTTTTGCTTTTTTGGTTTTTTGTAGTTGGAATCTCACTCTGTTGCCCAGACTGGAGTGCAGTGGCACGCTCCTGGCCAACATAGCCTCAACCTGCTGGGTTTGGGTGATCCTTCCACCTCGGCCTTCCTAGTAGCCGGAACTACAGGCACACACTACCACGCCCAGCTAATTTTTTATTCATTGTCGAGACGAAGGCTCACCAAGTTGCCCGGGGAGGGGGAGGGGTCTTGAACTGGCAGGCTCAGGCAATCCACTCGCCTCAGCCTCCCAAAGTGCTGGGATTGCAGACTGTGTCACTGAGTCCAGTCACTGAGGATTCTTAAAGGAAGGAGTGAGGAAGAGGGATAAGGGTTGAAAAACCATCCATTGGGTATTATGCTTATCACATGGATGACAGGATGAATAGAAACCCAAGCTTCACCATGACTTAATATACCTAAATCACAAACATGCACATTTATCCCTTGAATATAAAATAAATTGAAATTAGACAGAGATATTATAGTGAATTTAAGTAGACACTTCCTCCCCCCAAAAAAGGGGTAGGGAAAAGCAACCCAATACCTGGTGTAAATTATTGTGAGGAATAAAAAGTCTGCACTAGTAATGTAAGTAAGAGTTCATAAGGGAAGCCTGGCTTTGACAATGTGTGAGGTTAAAATTAATCTTGTCACCCTAGTATGATACTTTGCCTTAAGGATCTGTGGTTAAGGAATTTGGACTTAATAAAGATCACTGTAATCTTAGATCTTGTGTGGGTTATGCAGGGACCATCACAAGAAATACTGATCCAGTTTTTATAAAACTCCTACCATTAAATCAATTATTTTAACTATGGGGTAAAGTATATAATTGGTCTATATTGACCCGGTTGTACAATTCTTCACCCATAATTGTGTCAAGAAAAGTCGTTCTTTAAAAAATAGGGAAATAGAATGCTGAAAGGGAAGGGAGGGTTGATAGTCAAGGCAATTTTGGCAAACTTTACACAGATAACTGAAATAAAAAATACATGAGAGGGGGATTTAAAAGCAGATTTTGGGCAAGTAGATTTGAGTATAGTAAACAGATCTTAACAAACTTGAAAATAGAACAATTAAAATTATCAAGAGTGAAGAACAGAATTTAAAAATGAAGAAAACTGAACAGAACCTAGGAACAGGAACTGTAGGAAACCAATATATGCATTGTCAAAGTCTCAGCATGAGACAAGAAAGAGAAATAAAAATTTCTTCATATTTGAGCAAATTATGACTGAAAATGCCTCAGGTATTTTGAAACATGTGAATCTAATAAATCCAAAAACTTTCATGAACCCCAGCTATGATAAATTCAGAGAGACTTACACCAAAACACGTAGTCAAACTACAGGCAAGGTTCCTCAGTAAGACCATCTGCCAATTTCTTGTCAGAAACCTTGCATGTCAGAAGGCAATAGGTTGATATATTCAAAGTGCTGGGAAAAAAAACCTGTCAATTGTGAATTCTATATTGGACAAAACTGCCCTTCAAAAGTGGAGAAATTAAGATATTCCCAGATAAACAAAAGCTGAGGAAGTTGATTACCTGAAAACCAGCCTGCAAGAAACACAAGAGAGTCTCTAAGGTTGAAATAAAAGGAAGCTAAAGAGTAACTTAAACCATGCGTAGAAATAAAGAACTTCAGTAAAGATAAATCCATGGTCAATTACAAAAGCTACTATTATGATAATGTTGGTTTGCAAATCCACTGTTTATTTTCTGCACATTTAAAATATAAACTCATTAAAACAATCATAAATATATGCTATTGGGCACATAATGTACAAAGATGTAATCTGTGACATTAATAACAAAAGGTAAGTGGATGGAGCTGTATAGAAGCAAAGTTTGTATATGCTTTTGAAGCTAAATTGGCATACATTTAAATGGAATTGTTATAACTTGAGGATGTAAGTGTGATTCCCATGGTAACAACAAAGAATATATCTGCACAATATATGAAAAGGGAAATGAGAAGAAAATAAAAATGTTTCACTAAAAAATAACCAACTACGTACAAAAGAACACATTGGTGGAAGAAATGAGGGACAAGAGAGCTAAATATATAAGAAACAAAGAGTTGACTGTAAGTAAACCCCTCCTTATCAATAATTACTCTAATGTAAGTAGACAACACACTGTGCTAAAAAGACAGAGACTTGCAGAATGGGTAAAAAAATTAAAAATGTCTCAACTGTATGATGCCTATAGGAGATGCACTTTAGGTCTAAAGACACAACCAGGTTGAAAGTGAAAGAATGGAGAAAGGTATTCCATGCAAATAGTAACTATAAGAGAGATAGATTGACTATATTACTATCATATGAAATCGGCTTTAAAGCAAATTTATAAGAGACAAGACATTATATATTAATAAAAGATTACAGCAAGAAGATATAACAGTTGTAAACATTTATGCACCTAATACATAACCTCAAAATACAGATAGCAGGCAAAAGTGACAGAATAGAAAAGATAAATAAACAGGTTTGCAATAAAAGTTGGAGACTTTGGTACCCCACAATCAATAAAAGATAGGACAACCAGACAGAAGTAAAGAACTAGAAGACTTGAATACCATAATAAACCAACTATACCTAATGGTTATATGCAGAACACTCCACCCAACAGAATACACAATCTTCTCAAGTGCACATGGGACATTCTCCAGGATAAACCATATGCTAGTCCACAAAACCAGTCTCAATACATTTAAAAAGATGGATGTAATACCAAATAACTTCTCTGACAACAACAGGGTAAGGTAAAACTCAATAACAGAAGGAAAACTTGAAAATTTACTATTATGTGGAAATTAAACAACACACTCTTAAAAAAATAGGTAAAAAGAAACACCACAAATCACAAGGGAAATTATATAATACTTCAAGAAAATGAAAATGAAAACATAGCATGCCAAAACTTTTCAAATGCAGTGAAAGTAGTGCTCAGAAGGAAACTTATGGTTGTAAACACTTACATTAAAAAGGAGAAAAATCTTAAAATAATAACTTCATTTTCATTGTAAAAAGCTAACAAAAGAACCAACTAAATTCCAAGTGAGGAAAAGGAAGAAAACAATAAAGAAAAACCAGTGAAGAAAAACCAAAAGAGTGAAGAAAAACCAAAATAGAGAATAGAAAAACAATAGGAAGGCTGGCTCGGTGGCTCAGCCTGTAATCTCGCGCTTTGGGAGGCTGAGGTGAGTGGATTGCCTGAGCCCTCAGGTTCAAGACCCGCCTGGGCAACTTAGCGAGACCTCATCTCTACAATAAATAAAAAATTAGCTGGGCGTGGTAGTGCATGCCTGTAATTCAGCTACTCGGAAAGCTGAGGCAGAAGGATTGCCGGAGTCCAGCAGGTCGAGACTGCGGTGGCCGGGAGCGGCCACTGCACTCCAATCTGGGAGACAGAGTGAGACTTCAACTCAAAAAATAAAAAAATCTAAAAAAAAAAACAATAGAAAAAAACAATAGAAAAAAATCAATGAAACCAAAAGTTTGTTCTTGAAAAGATCAACAGATCAACAAAGGGTTAGTTAGATTAACATTGAAATAGAGTTTAAAACTAAACTCTACTAAAAATTTATATATAATTACAATTATAAATGAAAGTGGGAACATTATAGTATTAAACACAAGATTTATACAAATACTATCATAAATTACATGTCAATAGATTAAATAACCTAGAAGAAATGTACAAACTTTTTGAAACATACAAATTGATTAAAGTAATGAAAGAATAATTAAAAACAACAACAACAACCATAATAGTAAATAGATTGAATTAGTAATCAAAACCTCACATCAGAATAAAGTCCTGGACTGGATGACTTCATTGGTAAAGCATTACCAAACACTTAAAAGGACTTAAAACCAATCCTCAAACTCTTCCAAAAATTGAAAAGGGAAGAATATATCTAAACTCATCATATGAGACTAGTCTTATGCAGATACCAAAATCAGATAAAGTTATCATTAAAAAGAAAATTAGAGACCAATACTGCTTATGAATTTTTATTTAAAAATCCTCAACAAATATTAGAAAATAAAATTCCATAGTATATTGAAAGGATTATACATGCTGATGAAATGGGATTTATTTCAGTAACACAAGAATAATTCAATAAAGGAAAATCATTAATGTAGTATACCACATTGATATAATGAAAGAAAAATAACTCACATAATTACTTCAACATAATAAAAATCTTATATCACTTTTGATCTACAGCAGGACTGGTTTTGTATTTTTGCTATTATTATTTTAGAAATCGCCATACTGCTTTTCATAGCAGTTGAACTAGCTTACATTCCCACCAGTGGTGTAGAAGTGTTCCCTTGTTTCTGCAGTGGTGCCAGCACCTATTGTTTTTTTATTTATTAATGATTACTATCCTTACTGGAGTTAGATGGCGTCTCATTGCAGTTTTTATTTGATTTTCTCTGATAATTAGGTTGAGCCTTTATTCATGTGTCTAGTGGCTGCTTGTATGTCATTTTTTGAGAAATGTCTGTTCATGTCCTTTGCCCACTTTTTAATGGTGCTGTTTTTTCCCCCTGTAGATCCTAGATGTTAGGCCTCTGTCAGATGCATAATTTGCAAGTATATTCTTCTCATTCTGTGAGTTATCTCTTTACTCTTTTGATGGTTTCTTTTGCTGTGCAAAAGTTTATCAGTTTGATGAGGTCCCACCTGTCTACCTTAGGCTTTATAGCATTTGCTTTTAGGGACTTGGTCATGACTTCATTGCCTACTCCAATATCCAGAAGGGTGTTTTCCACATTTTCTTCTAGGATTTTTATAGTTTGAGGTTTTATGTTTAAGTCCTTTATCCATTTTGAGTTGACTTTGTATATGGTGATAGGTAGGAGTCCAGTTTCATTCTTTTCCATGTGGTCAGCCAGTTTTCCCAACACTGTTTGCTAAATATGGTCTCCTTCTCCCAATGATTGCTAATGGAAACTTTCTCAAAGATGAGTTGTTTGAGAGACTGTGTTTTTACTTCCAGAATCTCTGTCCTATTCCATTGGTCTATGTGCCTATTCCTGTCCCAATACCATGCTGTCTTGGTTACTGTCACCTTGTAATAAAGTTTAAAGTCTGGAAGTGTGAAATGAGGAAGACTGAAGGTATTTTCCCTTAATTGAAGAGCAAGACAAGGATACCTGTCTTCACCATTGCTATTTAACATTGTAATGAATATTCTGATTAGAACTAGTAGACAAGGAAAAAAAAGGTATCCATTTTTTAAAAAGTAACAAATTAAAAAGATTAAAAGTAAAATTTTTAAAATTTTAAAAGCAAAAAAAAAACGCCATCCAAATTAAAAAAAGAAGGATAAAACTCTAATCACAGATGGCATGGCCCTACATCTGAAAAATACCAAGTAATTCACAAGAAAATGATTGGAGTCAATACATGAATTCTGCAGAGTGGTAGAGTGCAAGATCAACACACACACAAAATCAGTTGTTTCTTTATATGCCAGAAATGTACAAAATGTCAAAAAATGTATGAATGTTCAAAAGAAAAATTGGTAACAGTTACAAAATTTCTGCTAGGAATGACAAAAATGTTTTGCATATTGAAGTGGTGATGGTTATATAACATATGAATTTTAATGCCCCTAGATTATACACCTATGCATGGTTAGAATGATGTATGTCATGTTATATATATTTTATTACAATTAAAACAATAATAATTTACAGAAAGATAGTTATAGATATAATAATAATTATACAGAGTTAAGGCTCACAACCTGATTTCATATAGCCCATGAACTAAAAATGGTTTATACATATTTTAATAGCTGAAAATTTTAAAAAGAATAATGGTGCTTTATGACATACAAAAATCATATGAACTTAAACTTTCAGTGTTCATATATAAAGTCTTATGAGAATCCCCAAAAAAAGGTTAACCCAAATTGACAAACTTGGATCATTGATTGATTGATTCTTAGTAGATTCCAGGTGTGTGTGCCTCTCCCAGAATTATTGAAACCCAAGGCCATTGATCATCAGACTGAGCTCTCTTTAAGGTAAAATTTGCTTTCTACATGGGTTTAAAAATGTCTGTGTGGCTGGGCTTGATGGCTCAGCCTGTCATCCCAGCACTTTGGGAGGCCGAAGCGAATGGATTGCCTGAGCCCGTGGGTTTGACACCAGCCTGGGAAACTTGGCGAGAATAAAAAAAAAAAGTCTGTGCCTTTTGCCTTTCTCAGAGGTTTTACTAAGTTTGCAATCTTGTGTATCTTTAATTGATAAACTTTTTTAAAGCTTTCATTTACCAGTATTGTATAACTAATATTTTATGAGCTCTGTCCCACGATGTTGAACTTTTCTTGTACTTGTGTAATATGATTGATCACAGGTCATGGTTACTGATTGGATTTGTAGTTCTTGTACATGGCATGCTTTCAGGACTGCCTGACTTGCTCTCAGTTTTGTTTCCAAAACCAGAAAAAAATATATATCTTGATTGTTACCTTTCCTAACTTATTAAAATTAGTGAGAAGTCAAACATACTTCATTTTATTCACCTTTATTAAGTATTTCAACCACATTTTTTAAAACTTTATATTAATTTTCTTTTCTCAGTATAATTATGAATTTCTGGTTTTTTACAGACCTTACTTCTTCCAAACAACAATGTTAACATTATTGTCAACTTCAAATGTCACAATATGGCAGTAGTCAGCTGTGTCCTTTAGAAATCATCACTAGCAGCCTTTGAAACCTGTCTTGCTTTCTGACAATAGCACAATATTCAGATTTGTCCTAAAGTTTTCCGTTGCAAGACAAAAAATAGTTACTCTATAAGAAGACAGAATTCTTTTAGAAGGAGGTAGAGTTAGTAACAAAATGTGATCATTCGTGTTTCACATGAAAATTACTGGTGGGTAAAAGTGCTGCTGGATACTGTTTGGCACCTTTGGAAGAGACAGAGCTATAAGATTATTTGAAAGGTATGAGTTCATGTCATTCTACTTGCAGATATTACATTTCTTAGAATGTGAAGAAATGAAGAAAGTAAAAAAAAAATTAGAGTCTAGCAATGCCCCATCGAGCACACTATCTCAATGGGAATCACAGAGAAAAAGGAGAGACAGAAAGGAGATAAGGATTTTTTTTAAATGACCAAAATGTTTCAAATTTTGAAAAACGTTCATCTGCACATGCAACAAAAATTAATGAGCACCCAAAAGGGTAAATTTAAAGAGATACAGACCTAGACATATCTTAGTCAAACTGTTGAAAGACAGAGAAAACCTTGAAAGTTACAAGAAATGTGACTTATGTACTACATTGGATCCTGAATACAATTACATAACTGATTTCCCATTCAAAACCATAGAGTTTAGAATGAGGTGGGATGACACATTCAAAGTGGTGAAAATTGGGGAAAAAAGCCTGTCAGCTAAGTATTTTATATCCAACAAAACTGCCTTTCAAAAAATGATGGCACAATTAAGACATTGTCAAAACAATTAAGACATTATTTATTTGCTATTTGTCAAATAAGCAAATCTGAAATAGTTTTTGCTAGCATAACTTACCTACAAGACATAATAAAAGAAACTCATCAGTTTGAAATGAAAGCACATTAAATGGTAACTTAAATCCATATGAAGGAATAAAGAACACTCATAAAGGTAACTATCTGGGTGTAAGAGATAGTATAAACTTTTGTTTGTAATTCTTTTTGTCTTCTATATTTAAATGACAACTACATACAGTAATAATTATAAAACTGTGCTTATAATATAATATGGTAGAAAAAGATGTAACTTTATGCAGTAATAGCACAAAAGAGGGGGAAAGGAATAGAGCACTAATAAAATAAAATTTTTGTAGACTATTGAAAATTAAGTCAGCATTAATTTGAACTAGGTTATTTTAAGTTAACATGTTAATTTTATCCCCAGGACAACCAGTAAGAAGATATCTCAAAATTATAGTAAAATAAACTGTAAGGTAATTGAAATGGCACACTAGAAAATAATGACTCATATGAAAATGGTCCAATATAGTCTCTGTATATTGGTACCTAAGTTGTTTTTTCTTCACTGCATGCTAAACCATATTAACTCAAAAGCCATCGGCACCAAACTCAAAGTTTTACACACCCCCCAAGTTTGGAAATACCTCAGATTAGCATACTTTTTGCCTGTTTGCTTTGCATACTTCACAAAACCTAACCCCACATCTGCTGGCCATTGAGCAGATAGCTACTTAAAAGACCCCAACATGCCATAGCCTTTTGAAGCTCTTTTGACCCAGAGACTGCCCACCATGCTACTGAGTGACATCACTTAGATCACTTAGACATGCATTTCCTCTCTGATCCTCCCCTGTCTTTGGAATTCCCTTACTCTCCTCTCATTGAGTCGTGACCTTCCCATGCTGTAACCTCTGGACAGATTCCTTTGCAAGAAACTTTCCCTCCCATACAAATCTGTCAGAGTGTTACCCAATAAACCTTGTGGATTCTTCTGCTACCTTATAGTCATGTCCTTTTCCTGGATTGGGCTCAAAATCTCTCATACCCCTGTACTTAGCAAAAAAAGGAAGCAGTCACATAAGTAGGGAACGTGCCAAAAAAATACAGCAGGCAAATATCAAAATGGCAGATATACATTCCATGTTTTTAGCAAATATATTAAATGCAAGTTGACTAACAATTCAATCAAAAGATAGAGATTGCCATGATGTATGTTCAAAACAAAACAAGACATGGTCCAGTTGTGTGCTCTCTACAAAATATACCATGGACTGAAATGCAAAGATAGATGGAAAGCAAAGGGCTGGAAAAGACATACCATGCCAACCATAAGAAAAAATGAGTTGTCATGGCTAGTCTAATTTGAGACAAAACAGACTTTAGGACAAAAATTGTTTCAAAGGCAAAAAGAACATTTTATGACAATAAAATAATCTATGAGGAACACATGACAATTGTAAACATATATACAGTACCAACAGCTCCAAAATATATGACACAATAACTGACAGAATTAAATAATAAAATAGTTCAATAATAAAATTTGGAGACTTCAGTATGCAACATTTAATTATGAATTCCACAACTACATAGAAGACCAATGAGGAAATATGTTTTGAGTCACACTATCAACCAACTAGACCTAACAGGCATTTATACAACACTCCATCTTACAACTAAAGAGTATACATTTTTCTCAAACACACATGGAACATTCCCCAGTATAGATAAGATATTAAACCCTAAAACAAGCCCACATGCATTTAAAAACGTTAAAATTATACAAAGTAAATGTTTTGACTTAAATATAATGAAATTAGAAATTACTGACAGAAACTTGAAAATGTCACATAAATGTGGAAATTAAATGACACACCACTAAATAGTCAATATGTTAAAGAAGAAAGTACAGGGAAATTAGAAAAGATTTTGAAAAGATAAAACAGAAATATAACCTGTGAAAACGTATGGGATGCAGCAAGACCAGTGCTTACAGAGAAACTTACAGTTGCAAACACATATATTAAAATGAAGAAATGCTTAAAATTAATAACCTAACTTTACAACTTAAGAAACTAACAAAACAAGAGTAAATAAAACCCAAAGTAAAATAAATAATAAGTGTTACAGGGAAAATAAATGGAGTAGAAATAGAAAACAATCAAGAAAATCAGTGCGACAAAAACATGGAATATTGCAAAGATCAACAAAATTGATTATCCTTTAGACTGATAAAAAAAATAAAAAAGATGCAAATTACTAAAAGCAAGAATAAAAGAGGGGCATTACTATCTCCCTTAAAATAACTTAGATGAAATGACAAATTCCTAGAAAAATGCAAAATACTAAAACTGACTCAAGAAAAAACAGATAAACTGAATAAACTATAACAAGTAAAGAGACTTAATTAGAAATGCATATTTTTGAAACTCACATAGAAAAGCCTAGACCCAGTTGGCTTCACTGGTGAGTTATACCAAACAGTTAAAGAAGAATTAACATTAATCTTTCTTAATCTTTTCCACAAAAAGAGGAGGAAGGAACACTTCTAAGAACTCATTATTAGAGACTTGTATTACTGGGTACCAAAGCCAAACAAACATCATAAGAAAAAAAAAATACAGAACAAAATCCCTTATGAATAGCATTTATATAATTATAAAATAATTAGCAAAATACTAGCGAACTGAATCTAGTAGTATATAAAAAGATTATATACCATAACTAAGTGACATTGACTCCAATTGTGCAAGATTTTTTTAACATCCAAATATCAGTCATTATAATACACCATATTACTAGAATAAAGAACAAAACCACATGATCATCTCAATAAATTCAGAGAAAACTATTTTACAAACACCAATATCCTTTCACAATTTAAAAATAGCACTCAATAAACTAGGAATACTATGATTAGGAATTTCTTCATTTCGTAAAGAACAACCATGAAAAACTCCAAAGCAGCATTTTTATTGGTGAAAGAATGAATGTTTTCCTACCAAGTTCAGAAACAAGATAAGAAAGTCCACTCTTGCCATTTCTATTAAGCGTTAATATTAAACCACAAACTGAATGGCTCAGAACAACAAAAATGTTCTGGTGACTTGAGCCCCCAAATCAAGATGTTTACCAGGCCATACTCCACTTAGGAAAGAATCTTCCCTTGCCTCTTTCTAGTTTTTGGTGGCTTTAAGTAGTAGTTGGCATCTCTTGACTTACAACTGCATGGCTCTAGTCATTCCCTCCATGGTCATATGGGCTTCTCCTCTGTAGATCCTCTCCTCTAAATATAAACAAATAAATCGTTGCATTTTGGGCCCATCTTAATCCAGTATTACCTCCTATTGACTAATTATTTCTGCAAAAGCCCTACTTTAAAATAAGATCACATTCTGAAATTCTTGGTGAATATGAATTCTGGAGGGACATCATTCAAATCATTATAAAAAAAAAGTAAAACTATTTCTACCTGCAAATTGCATACTCATGGCTCAGTGGCTCAGGATTAGACTTAGGATTAGACAATAATTTCTTAGATATGACAGCAAAAGCAAAAATGGCAAAATAAAAAAAACTAGATAAATTGGATTTTATCAAAATTAAAAACTCATGCTTTAAATACACCATCAAAAAAGTAAAAAGGCTGGGCTCGGTGGCTCAGCCTGTAATCCCGCGCCTTTGGGAGGCTGAGGTGAGTGGATTACCTGAGCCCGCGGGTTCGAGAC
>NW_007248890.1:111123-114291 GCF_000164805.1 Carlito syrichta
GGGAGCAGCCACTGCACTCCAGTCTGGGCGACAGAGTGAGACTCCAACTCAAAAAAAAAAGTAAAAAGACCATTCATATAATAAAAAATGCATATTTTATATGTGTTTAAACACCAATACCTAGAGTATATCAATAACGCACATCACTCAACAATAATGAAAAGACAAATGCTCCAATAAAAACCTGGGAAAAGGATATGAATCAACATTTCTTCACAAAAAAAGATATACAAATGACCAATAAGTACATGGAAATACACTCTATATCTTCACTCATTGGGGAAATACAAATCAAAACCATGAGATACAATTTAACACTCTTTAGCATGGCTATAATTAAAAAGACAGAAAATAAGTTGGAGAAGATGCAGAGAAAAATGAACTCATAAAATGCTGTTAGGAATGTAAATATATGCAGCCATCTTGAAAAATATTTGGCAGTTACTTATAAGGCTAAGCATTGGTTTGCTATATGGCCCAGCAATTTCACTCTTAGATTAATACCAAAGAAGAATAAAACATATGCCCACACCATAGCTTATATGTGAAGGTTCACAGTAGCCTTACTCATAATAACCAATAAGTAGAAAACCCAATGTTAATCATTTGATAAATGGGCAAATAAAATGTGGTATATCTATACATTGAAACATTATCTGGCCATAAAAAGAATGAAATATTGATACATGCATTGTTGAACTTCAAAAAAATAATAAGTTAAAAACTGACACAAAAGGCCACATAGTGTATAAACCAATTTATAAAAGTGTCCAGAGTAGACCAAACCATACAGACAGAAAGTGGATTAATAGTTGCCATGGGGTAGAAAAATGGAAGAATGGAGAATTATTTCTCATGAGCATGAGGGTTTTTGAAGACAATGAAAATTTTCTAAAAATGTATAATGGTGACAATTCTATAACAATACCAAAAACCACTGAATTGTGTACTTTAAAGCAGTGATCTGATGTGAATTATATCTCATTTAAGCTATTATAAAAATAGCCATTGTATTTTTTTTTTGTCACTACAGGTTTCTCTTAAAAGGGAAGAAAGCTTCTGTTTCTTAAGAAGAGTTAAACAAGATGAGTTGTATCAGACGCTTTTCTGTAAAACTGAGTGATGGACACTTCATGCCTGTGCTGGGGCTTGGTACCTCTGCTTCTATGAAGGTAACCATCATGGTATTGGAAATTGACATGGTTCCTGACCAGGATCAGTCACTGTGAGAATTTGGGAAATTCAGATGGGTCTAATTTCCTTCATCTTTAAAACGCTTCTCTTCAAGATAGGTTGGTTACATTTTGCATGAAGTCAGTGCTTTTCAAAATTTAGAGGCAATATAAACACTTGAGGATCTTGTTAAAATTACAGATTTGGAGCGCTTAACCCAGATGGTTCTGTTTGAGTAGGTCTAGGATAAGGCTTTAAAATGCTCATTTCTAATGAGCTACCAAGTGATTCTTAGTGTTACTTGTCCAAGAATCACACTTGGAATGGCATGATATCAAGGGAGATAAAAGCATGTCATGTTTCAGAATTCAAGGGAAGATATATCTATTTTTGTTTCTATCACCTGCTGTCCAGTTGTAGCCATTACACAATATGTCTGGATAAATGAAAGTTAGTTGTCGTAACTACCTAGTGTTAGAAACTTTATAGCTAACTTGCTTGTGAAGAAGTTGATCTCTATTTGTTCATGTCCAAATTCTCCCTGTCCACCACTAATCACAGAACATTTAGAAAACCCTCTGTGGCAAAGGGACTTAGAAAAAGAGAGACAGGCTTAGAAAGAGTTTGAGTGGTCTGGAATGGACACAGTCTCTTAGAGGCCAGGTTGTTAAGTCTGTGGATTGGTAGAGCTACATGGCACTTGAAAACGTTTACTCTCTTTGGAAAACTAAGCTCCACGCAAGTTTCTGGATCAAACACTACAACTTGCAAGGGCACAGCTCTAGTGGTTCTTAATGAAGACGCTTATAATTGTTCAAGAAAATTTGTAGAATCGAATTCTTAACATGGGAGGGACATTCTGTACAGAATTTAACCTGGAGATGGTCAATCTTCCTGGAGCTCAATTGACTCAACAGGAATTGGAAATAAATACACAGATCCAGGTGGCATTTTAATTATTGAGTGAGGTAGAAGGAATGACTAAAAAAGAGAAAAATTATAAATGACTACAAGAATCTAGACTGGTGGACCAACAGAATAGTAAGCACCTAAAAAAAAAAAAATAACAAAGTTGTGAACAAGAACATATCACCTAAGAGCCAACTTAACAACAACAACAAATTATGAGATATTTTTTTAAGTAAAAAAAGAATTTATTTTCTTTTTCATATTCGTCTGTCCTTGAATTTTTTTGCAGTGTTTTTCCAAGTTTAGATAGGTAAAATCACGAATTTATTGTGTCTAAAGTTACATCTTTGCATTGATAGATAATTATTAGCATTGAATTTCTGGGTCAAAGAATTTAATAATCTCTTATAAAGCAAATTAATTTAGAAATGTAAATCTATAAATTGCATAACTAGTGTGAATACATTGATAGAGGGTTATAACTAGTGATGTGCTGGGTCCAACTCATATGGACACACAAGTCAACATCTATTCCAAATTTTAAAGGCTGGAAATTAGTCACGGTACGAGTATTTACACCATAGAAATTGGACAAATACTACAAACCAGAATTTCTTTTCTTCAGAATCAGTTGTTAAACATTAACCACTAGCTATAACTCAATATCTAATCTTGCTACCTCTAGACTTAGGTGTAAGAAAAAAAATTAGGTTTTGTTGAATAGCTCTGCTTAGATAATTGGTCATCTTTTCCAGAGTCAAGTAAGTCTTCCAGTTTATGCTTTTCTAGATTGCTAAGAGCAAGGTAAAAGAAGCCATCCAGATAGCAATCGATGCAGGCTACCGCCATATTGACTCAGCTTATTTGTACCTAAATGAAGAAGAGATTGGGCAGGGCATCCGGAAGAAGATCTCTGATGGCACCGTGAAGAGAGAAGACATATTCTATACTTCGAAGGTGCTGTATACATTTGCATGTGCATCAGTGGGAAACTTACTCTCAGCTGTGTAGTTTCTTGCCAAATTCATCAATTCATTTGTGTAGTTTCTCTTCTCATTCATTTAATCTTTTTTTTTTTTTTTTTTT
>NW_007248890.1:114365-138260 GCF_000164805.1 Carlito syrichta
TGCTCAGGCGGGTCTCGAACCCGCAGGCTCAGGCAATCCACTCACCTCAGCCTCCCAAAGGCGCGGGATTACAGGCTGAGCCACATTCATTTAATCTTGATCCGCTTTGTCCACCATGAAAAGGCTGGTTAGGGATGTGGATTCTCTAATCAGGCTTTTATATTTGAATCCAGGTTCTACACTTACTAAATGTGGGACCTTGAAAAAATGACTTAAACTCTATTCTTCATTTGTGAAATGAAGACAAGATTATTTACCTCACAGGATTTTCATGAGTGTTACTTCAAAACAAAAACAAAAACAGAAAACAAAACACATGTAAAGTCTGTAGAAAAGAATGTAATGCTGTTTAATGCTATTGTTATTATCAAATTTTTAAAACCTCAGGAGTAATATGGATTTTCTAACTCTGCTATACTCAAATTTTGAAAAAGTAACTTAACCTTTCTTGGTTAAATTATAAGGTCCTGGGATTTAGTCAGAATCAGATGAACTAGAATCAAATTTTAGTTATATAATGTTCTATCTGTTTGACTTCATAAGATTTCTTAACCAAAAAAAAAATTTATTAACCTCTCTGAACCTCAGTTCTCCCATCTCTATCTATTTTGTGGTCAATAAATATTTATTTATCTGAGGTTGAAATTAATGTTTACAAAATTACTTTTGTACTTTTTAAAAACCTCTTGAGTCATTTTCTCCTAATATTCATCATGTCCACTGACCTTATATCTAAAACAGATAAAATAAATTAAGTATTTAAGTTAGATTGGAAAGGGAGTTCCAGTGGAATTTTCACCTTAGTGTTTGCTGAATATATATATCTAGAGAGAGCGAAGTAATTTAAGAAGATCGCTTTTAATCCAAATCCCTTGGGGTTCTTGTCTAGCTTTCTCACCCAGTTTCCAGATATTGTGATGGATTGTATTTGGGGTGAACTCGGGAATATGTTTTGTTCAGGAAAAACCAGATTTTTTTTCATTCTAAAGTTTGAGAATCTCTGCTGAAAACCGTATTTCTATTTTCTACATCTATACCTTCACTCAGTATGAAAGTCTGCTTTGCTGATAAAGATCTCATGAGTTCACTGGGTGTGATTTGTCACTTCTCATCTACTCCAAGAGGAGTTGTGGTTGCTGATGTTGTTTATTTGCTGCTTCATTAATCTCTCCCAAAGACTTTGGGAGAAATAATGCCGCACAATCTCTCCTGCAACCCTTGCAGTTGTGGAGCACCTTTTCCCGCCCAGATTTGGTCCAGAGAGGACTGGAAATATCACTGAAGAAACTCCAGCTGAGCTATGTGGATCTCTACCTCATCCATTTCCCAGTACCTCTGAAGGTTAGCACACGTTGCTTTACTTTGGTGACCGACATAAAAATTAGCCGCTGAATACAGGAGAGGAAGATGAGAGGAACACAAACAACACTTTCGAATATTTTCTTTCTTCTTTTCTTCGGAAACGGTTCCCAACTCAGTTCACTATTGTAGCCCCAGAGTGACATGATGTCACTGGTATCAACATGTTTGCCTCAGTCTTGCGGATGTTCTGTCAATAGTTCCAAGACTCCATGTTCCAGAATCTTCACCCATACTCACCGACATCTGGAGAACGTCCTGATGTCCCAGTTCAGGATATTTAGTGAGGATGAGACAGCATTTGAGATGCTGCAGACTCAATGAGAAAGGAGAAAGTTCTCTACAAAAACCCAAGACAAAGAGGCGCTCTGGGCATGGTCAGAATCAGATGAACTAGGATCAAATTTAGGCTTTGCCTGGGTTGATGTCCTGGGTGCCTCAGGTCAGCCTTGACACAGACTTTTAGCACCTCAAAGCATTTCTAGGAAGTGTGCTTCCTCAATGTGCTTCTTTTGCCTCTAGGCTAACTTTAAAATTCCGTTCAAGCACAAGGACAGAGTGTCTCTAGGTCTTAGGATCCATAGGCCCCAAGCTTGGCTGAAGCCAGACAGAGCTTTATACAAGTTCTCCTTCTTTCCTGTCTTCCAGCCTGGAGAGGAACTTTTCCCAAAGGACACAGATGGAAAGATCATCTTGGACACAGTGGATATCTGTAGCACATGGGAGGTGAGTGCCCCTCTGGAGAGGCCATATCTGCACCTTGGGAGAGAGAGGACAGACGAGGAGTCCAGGAGAGGGAGACTGGCTCCAATCCTACCTTTGTTCAAACTCATTTCAGATTTCATTAGTTAATCATTCAACCAGTCCCGACTGAGTGCCTACAGGATATCCAACTCTATCCAACATACTCAGGCAACAACAGTGACAAGAACCAAGGTCTCAACCCCTGGAGTGCAGATGTTATGAGGGGGGAGGTACTGCTGAATAAGGAACAGAGAGTGCTGGGTGCGTGTGGGGCACAGGCAGGCAATCAAAAACAGAGTGGCAGGGTACGTCTCTTTGAAAGAGTGACCTTTGAGCAAAGGCTTGCAGTGGATGAAAAGTTGATTGTGTGGGTATCTGGGAAATGTGTGACTCAGGCAGAAGGAAAATCAAGGAACAAGCCTTAAGAAGGGAGAGACACTACCATCTCCAAGGGACAAGGGACATGTGAGACTGGGACAGAATGAGCGAGGTAGACAATAGAAGGACATGAGGTCAGAAGGAGCCTAGTCAGAAGTCTAGCCCGTGGACTTCCTGCTTTCCAGGCAGCACCTGCCGCACTTCCTGTTCTCATGACACTCATGGTGTCATCACTCAGAGGAGCTTTTTGAAGCACTCGCTAAAGACTGTGCTGGCTTCTTTCGCTCTGTCCTGGACACTTGCGTCCTTTTTTTAAATTATTTTTTGAGTTGGAGTCTCACTCTGTCGCCCAGACTGGAGTGCAGTGGCCGCTCCCGGCCACCGCAGCCTCGACCTGCTGGGCTCCGGCGATCCTTCCGCCTCAGCCTTCCGAGTAGCCAGAATTACCGGCATGCACTACTACGCCCAGCTAATTTTTGATTGATTGTAGAGATGAGGTCTCGCCAAGTTGCCCAGGTGGGTCTCGAACCCACAGGTTCAGGCAATCCACTCACCTCAGCCTCGCAAAGGCGTGGGATTACAGGCTGAGCCACTGAGCCTGGCTACTTGCGTCCTTTTTTTGCCCTGCCTTCTTACCCATTTTTTCCCCTGTTACTTTCCATGTGTCTCTTACGCAGTCAATTGCCGCCTAATTGACTGACACCTGCATTTTGAAAGTCTTGTCCCTCCCACCGTCACCTGTTCTCTCCTACGCCCAGCCCACCCTTAGCATCTAATATGTATTTTTCTTCTTGAGTCAGTTATACAGATTATTTCTGACAACCTCTTCCTCCCCAGGCCATGGAGAAGTGTAAGGACGCAGGACTGGCCAAGTCCATCGGGGTGTCCAACTTTAACCGCAGGCAGCTGGAAAGGATCCTCAGCAAGCCAGGGCTCAAGTACAAGCCTGTCTGCAACCAGGTGAGAGCCCTCAATTCATTTCACCAACTTCCTCTTCCTTGATCCAACAAGGACACCAATGACAGTTTCCTCTCATGTATTTTACCTTTGGACATCAGATACTTCAAGGGAAGAGAACACATGCCGAGGTGTTGGAAACAGTGCCCAAGGCCATGTCACTTTATAAAAAAAAACATCTAAAGGTTAATTTTTATTTTGTAGTTGGAGTCTCACTCTGTTGCCCCTGGCTGGAGTGCAGTGGCACACTCATAGCTACCGCAGCCTTCATCTAGTGGGCTCAGGCAGTCCTTCCACCTCAGCCTTCTAATTAGCTAGAACTACAGGCCCACGCCAATGCGGCTGGGTAATATTTTGATTTATTGTAGAGATGAGGTCTCACCATGGCTCATCTTGCCCAGGCTGGTCTTGAACCCCTGGGCTCAGGCAATGCTCTTGCCTCCGCCTCCTAAAGTGTTTGGATTATAGGCGCGATCCACCATGCCCTGCTGTAAGACTTTTTTATACTGAGAGCATACTCTGCTAGGTGTTACTTACGGTGGTTGATTGTAGAAGGTGGAGCTAGCAAATGACTGACAGCCACTTCTTATCTCATAAAAGGGTCAGCAAATTTGGAACACTTGCATGTAAAGGAAAATGGATGATTCATCTTTTTAAAATTTTATTTTAAAGATGCGAGGTACAATTCGGGGTTAGGTATACAAATGTTCATTATGCAAGTACCCTTGTGGATGAGGTGTGCTCCCCCTTCCCTGGCAGTTTCCCTCAAATGCCAATCCTCCCCCACCAAGTCTAAAAACTCCTCTAAGTACTGTGCTTTGAGACAGCCTCTGAGCCTCTCCATGGTACAAAATCTCTTTCAAACTTATTACTGTTTTGAAAAAGACTACTCTGACAATGGAGATCAGTGACGGCTGTGTAATAATGTGAATGTACTTAATGCCAGTGAACTGTGCACTTAAAAATTTTGAAATTATACAATTTATGTTATACATATTTTACCTAGTAAACAAGTAAAATTAGAAAGTTTTCTTTTTTTTTTTTAAAGTGAGAAAGCAGGATTTATTGAGAGGACAGAAAAGCTCCCACAGTGGGAGGGGACCCGAAGGGGTTGCCAAAAAAGGTTTTAGAAGTCTACACGATAAGACAAATCCACTTACAAGAGCCGCGCATAAATGGCCATATCTTAGAGGGTTATGAAGTCACATGAGCACGGACTGACAATGCTTCTGTGCTACAAAAGGCCATGACCCAGATGAACGCATCTGCTATGTGTAGACTGAGTGAGGATAGTCCATACACATATTAAATATTAGCAAGGCATTCACTTTTCTGTTATTTCTGGATGAGAAGTACTGATTGGAGTTCTAAAAAGTTTTTTCTTGTGTGCCCCCCGGAAGACTTGCTTACACTTTGGGCATCACCCGTTTAGAGAAAGGAAATAATAGCTTCGACTCAGGTTATTGGTGAAGAATCAAAGGGGAAGCTAGACCTTACCCTGAACTCTAGAGTGTGGAAGGAATTTGGCCCAATGGAGGCTGATTGTTTGGGAGGGGGCTCAAGGGAGCACGGAAAGCTTGAGCCAAAGTTCATTATGGTGTGTGCAGCGTACCAGCCATCGTGAGAAATTAGCTCAGGTGAGGTGTTGCAGGGTCTAGGTTGGTTTTAATCCCTAGATCCAATAAACCAGGCTTCCTCTTTCTCAATGTTCATGACTATGACAGCAAACATGCACGCAGCAGTTGCATAGAAAGCTGGTTTGTGCTTAATGACTGAGCCAGCCCTAGCAACCTGAGGCAGGGTCTCTCCTGCAGGCTGGGGCATACAGTTCAAGTGGGCCCGGAGTGAAGCTTCTTACTTCCCTTTGAATCTCTGCCCATTCCTCTTATCTAATCACCAGAGTCAGGGGACAAGCAGAGATTAAAAAGCTTGCAGCAAAAATTTTGTTTACCAAACTTTCAGTTTCTGGGTTGGGAGATCATGAGCTTGGAAACATTACTCATGTCCTCACATACTAAATACAATTCAACAAGTGGAAAACTAACAGCTCTTCTTAGACCTGTCAGTGAACGGAGGTCACAAGGCAAGTTGCCATCCCTAAAACTGGAGAGACTGGCTGATGCAAAGAGAATCGGTGTCATGCAGAAGCCCAGAAGCAAACACCACAGCTGGAGACAGTACTGGGTAGGAAAAACTCAACTGCGACTCACAAACTGCTGGAGACTCAGTGTGGACAATTCTGAGAGGGGAAATCTCCATGGGTTCCAGTCTTAGGCATACCTCCATCTTTTGTAAGTTTTGCACAGGAGCTTACCAGGTTTTCACAATCAATATCAAAGAAATATTTCCTCATGTTTCTGGATGGGGGAGCCCAAAGTAGCCATTTCTTCTTAGCCGGGCCTGTTTTCCACAGAAACCATTTTAATACAGCCTAAAAAACCTGGAATTTTGCATGTGCCTCGCTGACTCAAGGAAGGGAAATACCAATTCCTGCTGAAAGAATCAACAAAATCTCCTGGAACTAGTAAGTTATTACAGGAAGATTGCAGCATAGAAGGTAATTTTTTTTTTTTTAAATTGGCCCGGCGCAGTGGTTCAAGCCTGTAATCCCAGCACTTTGAGAGGCCTAGGTAAGCGGATTGCCTAAGCCCAAGGGTTTGAGAACAGCCTGGGCAACGTGGCAAGACCTCATCTCTACACTAAATCAAAAAATGAGCCGGGCATGGTAGCGTGCTCCTGTAATTCCAGCTACTTGGAAGGCTGAGGCGGAAGGATCACCAGAGTCCAGCAGGTTGAGGCTGCGGTGGCCGGGAGCGGCCACTGCACTTCAGTCTGGGTGACAGAGTGAGACTCCAACTCAAAAAAAAAAATTAGGCGGGTGAGGAAGTGCGCGCCTGTAGTTCGGCTACTTGGAAGGCTGAGGCGGAAGGATTGCCTGAGCCCAGCAGGTCGATGCTAGGGTGGCCATGAATGTGCCACTGCATTCCAGCCTGGGCAATGGAGTGAGACTCTAACTCAAAAAATAAAATGAAATAAAAAATGGATTGCTTTCTTATACACCATTAATGAACAAGTGGAATTTAAAATTAAACACACAATGCCACTTACATTAGCATCAAAAAAGAAACATTTAGGTATAAATCTAACAAAATATGCATAAGATCATATGAGGAAAATTATAGAACTCTGAAAAAGAAATCAAAGAAGATCTAAATAAATCTAAAGATCTAAATAAATCAATTATGTAAATGGACAGGAAGAGTCAATGTTATAAGGTGAATTCTTAACAATTTGACCTATAGATTCAATGTAGTCCAAATAAAATTCACAATAAGTTATTTTGAAGAGCCCAATAAACTAAACCTAAAATGTATACAGAAAAACAAAAAACCTAGAATAACCAAGACAACGTTGAAGAAGAACAAAGGCAGGTGCCTAAAACTACCCAACTTTAATACATGCTGTCGAGTTATGTAATCATGATTATGCAGTAATTGTGTAAGAAGAGACAAATAGATCAATGGAACAGAAATGATATCCAATAAATAAACTCATGCAAACACAGTCAACTGACTTTTGGCAGTGGATGAAAGGCAATTCAGTGGAGAAAAAAGTCTTTTTGACAAATGATACTGGACCTGCCCTCCCCCCAAAAAAGAACTAGGCACAGAAGCTATAAAACTTCTAGAAGATAAAATAGGAGAAAAGCTAAATGACCCTGAGTATGGCAATGACTTTTAGATATACTACCAAGAAATGAGCCAGAAAAGAAAGAATTGATAAGTTGGACTTCATTAAAGTTAAATATATACTTGGCAAAAGACATTATAAAGTTATATATACTTGGCAAAAGACATTATAAAGAGAATGAAAAGACAGGCCACTGATGGGAGAAAATTTTTGCAAAATATATGTCTGTTAAAGATTGATACCCAAAATACACAGAGACTAATAGAGAACCCAGAAATGAATTGCATACCAATGATCACTGATCTTCAACAAAGTCAATAAAAATATACACTGGGAAAAGGTTACCTTATTTAGTAAATGGTTCTGGGAAAATTGGATAGCCATATACAGAAGGATGAAACTAGACTCGTAGCTTTCACCATATATAAAAATTAAATACGGATACAAGACCTAAAATAAGACCTGAAACTACAAAGAGCTAGAAGAAAACCTGGGAAAAACTTTTTTTGGATATTGGTCCAAGCAAACCATTTATGGTCAAGTCCTCAAAAGCACAAGCTACAAAAACAAAAATAGACAAATGGAACTTATTAAACTAAAAAGTTTCTACACTACAAAAGAACAATTAACAGAGCAAACACACAACCTGCAGAATGGGAGAAAATATTTGCAAACTATGCATTTGACAAAGGGCTAATATCCACAACCTATGAGGAACTCAAACAGTTCAACAAGAAGAAAGCAAATAATCCAATTAAAGGCCAGGCACAGTGGCTCATGCCTATACTCCCAGCACCTTGGGAGGCCGAAACAGGAGTATTGCTTGAGCCTAGGAGGTCAAGACCAGCCTAGGCAACCAAATGAGACCTCATCTCTACAAAACACAAGAAAAAAAATAGTAACTGGGCATGGTACATGAACCTGTAGTGCCAGATGCTTGGGAGGTTGAGTCAGAAAACTCCTTGAGTCCAGGAGACTTAGGCTGCAGTGAGCCATGATTGTGCCACTGCACTCTAGCCTGAGTGGCAGAGTGAGACCCTGATTCAAATATAAAATAAAATAAAAAGAAGGCAAAGGACATGGACACACATTTTAAAAAGAAGACATACGAGCAACCAAAAAAATACAAGAAAAATGCTCAACTTCATCATCAGAGAATAGCAAGTTAAAACCACAGTGAAAAACTATCTTACACCACTCAGAATGGCTTCTATTAAAATGTCAAAAAACAACAGAGGCTGGCAAGGATGTGGAGACAAGGGAATTCATATATAGTTGGTAGGAAAGTAAATTAGTAAAACTTCTGTGGAAAACAGTGTGGAGATTCCGCAAGTAACTAAAAATAGAACTGCCATCTCCTCTAGCAATCCCACACTGGGTATCTACCCAAAGGGAAAGAAATAATTGTATCCAAAAGATACCTACATGCATATGTTTATTGCAGCACTATTCACAGTAGCAAAGATATGGAATCAGCTCATCTTTATCTATCAGTGGAGGACTGGATAAAGAAAAGGTGGGGTACACACACACACACACACACACACACCATGGAATATTATTCAGTCATTGAAAATAATATTGTGTCTCTACAGCAATATAGATGGAGCCAGATGACATTATCCTAAGTGAAATAACTCAGAGACAGAAGGTCAAATATCCTATATTCATACTTATAAGTGGGAGCTAAACACTGAATCCACATGAACATACAGATTAAATAATAGAAATTGGAGTTACAGACGGTGGGAAGGGTTGAGGGTTGAAAAATCACCTATTGTTTGTTTACTATTTGGTCTATGGGTACACTAAAGCCCAGACTTCACCACTACCACTCTATGCATGAAATCTTGTTCCTTCTAATTCCACAAAATTTTTTTAAAATACACAAACAAATCTTAAAACAATAGAATACAACAACCAGAAACCACAAACACCTCAATTAAAAAATGAGCAAAAGATCTGAACTGACAATTCAACAAAGATATACAGACAGCAGATAATCATATGGAGAGTTGCTAAACATCATAGGGCATTACAGAATTGCAACAAAAGCAAGATGCCACTACACACCTACTAGAGTGGGAAAAATCCAAAACACTGACACCACCAAATGCTGGGGAATTTCTCATTAATAGCTGGTGGAAATACAGAACGTTATAGTCACTGTGAAAGACAATTTGGCAATTTACAAAACTAAACATACTCTTACCACAACTGAACATACTCTTGCCACAGCAATCACTCTCCTTGATATTTACCCAAACTAGTTGAAAATTTAGGTACACACAAAAATCTGCACATGGATAATTAAAGAAAATGTATTCAAAATTGTCAGTCCTCTGAAGAAACCAAGACGTCCTTCAGTAGGTGAGTGAATAAACTATGGTACATCCAAACAATTGAGTTTTATTCAACAATAAAAAGAAATGAGCTATGAAGCCATGGAACGACATGGAGGAAACTTAAATGAATCTCACTAAGTGAAAGAAGCCAATACGACATGCTATGTACTCTGTAAAACCTTTACAAAGGTTTATTCTGAGCCAAATGTGAATGATCTGGGCTCGTGGCACCATCCCAACAAGTCCTGAGAACACGTGTCCAAGATGGTTGAATTGCAGCTTGGTTATATACATGCATCCTAGAAAGACAGAAATGACAAAAACCATAAATCAATACATGTGAGCTTTACATTGGTTTGGCCCAGGAGGGCTGGACATCTCCAAGCAGGGACTTCTAGGTTGTAGGTGAATTCAAAGGTTTGCTCTGTCTGAGGAATTTTAAAATCAGTAAAGGAAATGCCATGATGAGGGGCACTGAGATAAGGGATGGTTAAATAAAGTTACATTTCTTGATATGTAGATGAAGTCTCATAGGTGGCACCTCGGAGAGAGAATGGATAGCAAACATTAACGCTTCTGTAAATCTTCAGAAGGAGGATTCTATACAGATGCAAATTTCCCCAAGAGATGGCTTTGTGGATCATGAAATAGTTTTGATTTCCTTCTTTATCTGTTATGTGATTTGATGCCAGAGACAGATTGAAGTAAGCCACATTAAAGAAGGTTAATTAAAAACAAAACAGACAACAATAACAACAAAAAAGAAACACTATCTGATGAGACTCCCCCACTCCCTTGGTTAGGAATTTGGCAAGAGAGGAGAGAAAAGTCAGAGTCTATTCCTTAGGATCATGAGTTTACTGTTGCCGCTGGCTTTCTTACTGATGTTTGATACCATGCAAGATAGCACTGCATGTTCCTGGTAGACTAAGCGTGGGTGGTCCTGTGACCTACTCTCCTGCTTGGTATTCTGCAGGTGGAATGTCACCCTTACCTCAACCAGAGCAAACTCCTGGACTTCTGCAAGTCCAAGGACATTGTCATGACTGCGTATGCTGCCTTGGGGTCCAACTCAGACAAGGAATGGTAATGATCTTCATACACTTATTTTAATCACAGATACAGTACCTTCTGAAGTCATCTCTCAACTCTCTGGGGAAATTAAGAATAGATGGCAGGAATAATTTATCTTTATACACCTTTTACCTAACTCAGATGGACATTATAAGGATTCAATAAAACATCGTAAAATAATAAAATTACTGGAAATATTTTTGAAATAGCAAATTCTTATACAATGATTTGCTATGAAGATGGTGGTCCTAGGGTCTTTCTTTGGGCCATTTTGTCCACTTAACATATTTAACCTTTTACTAAACTTCTCAGAAATGCTTTAAAAATAATAAAGTACCCAAGTTTCCTCTGCCACGTTACTTTCCTTTGTCCTTCTCCTTTGGATATAACAAAATAAGCAAAACAGATATTGTGACAGCCAGAGGGTAAAAGGGAAAATTCTAGAGGGTAAGCCAACTAGCAGCCCCCAAGTAAAAAGAGTGTTCATCTTCAGCCAGGCAGCATCTTTGTCTCTCCTCTCAGGGTGAACAAGAGCAATCCCGTTCTCCTGGAGGATCCAGTACTCAATGCCATTGCTGAAAAGCACAGGAGAACCCCAGCCCAGGTCGCCCTGAGATACCAGCTGCAGCGGAGGCTTGTGGTCCTGGCCAAGAGCTTCAATGAGAAGAGGATCAAAGAGAACTTCCAGGTACAGGCCAGGGCAGTGGCAGCAGGGGATAGACAGAAGCACATCATGTCCCCATAAATGTGGGTGTTTGTGAGGCTCTCAAGTTATGTTTGTGAGGCTCTCAAGGTATGTTTGTGAGGCTCTCAAGGTATGTTTGTGAGGCCCTCAAGGTATGTTTGTGAGGCTCTCAAGGTATGTGGGTGTTTGTGAGGCTCTCAAGGTATGTTTGGGCAAAGTGTATCTCCTTACATACTCTATGCACATGAATAGTGTACCTAACTGTTTTATCCTTCAGTGCTACAGGGGAAAGTGTGATTGCTGGAAAGAATGCCAAATGGAGGGTCAGGTTTGGGTCCCACTTCTGGATTTTCTTGTGCCTTATGGCCCTGGGTAAATTACTCCTTGATTTCTACAGTTGTAAAATAAAGGAATACACTTCCATGAGATGTGGGCTCAAATATTTCTAGGATTCCTTTGCTACAATAACAGCTTCTCAATAAAAGTCTCTGAGGACAGACTGGAGATGCCAGTCTCAGCTACACAAATGGACAAATTCCCACAACTTTTGCCACCCAATGAACCCCAGGTCTATGACTTCTGCCTCGTAAAGCTTACATGAATTTGCGTGATTGTAAGGAAGGAAGGAGAAGGACAACCATGGCCTCAGGGAAGTGGATTGATCTTCTCATATTTCTGATAGGTTTTTGACTTCCAGTTGACACCAGAGGATATGAAATCTCTAGATGGCTTGAACAGAAATGTGCGCTATTTTGAAGATAATCTGTAAGTAGCTTGTCCCATTGTAGACATCAGAGAGCAGGACAGGGAGGAATTCAGCTTATTCTGTCCTACAGAAGGCAGAATCTGTGGCTTAGGAAAGTTGTTGGAAAACGCTTTTTTTAATGCAGACCTCAGACTAGAGGTTTACTCCAAGGGTCAGGCCTGGGCTCCCCCTGTCTACTCAGTCCCACTTAGGAGTCTACTAAGCATTTACCACATTTATTATTGGGCTCATGATGGAATCGGCAATTCCTGCCCTCCCCCGTACACACACACACACACACACACACACACACACACACACACACACACACACACACACACACCAAATATGCTCTTATGAAAGCCTTCCTGATCAAATAGCTGGCTTCTGGTTATTCTCCCTGTCAGTCGGTATTGCATCCCATGCACAGTAGCATGTGAACAGTTTACAAAGCAGGTGTGCCTCTTCTCGGTACCAGATAGACTGCCCTCTTAGCGACAAGATCAGCTTTTCACAAAGACCTGCCAGGGCCAATAGACACTCCCTCCACTGCCTCTCTGTGTCTCTGTCCTCCTGTTCTTCCCCTCCTGACTCCAGCACAGCCCCGGCAAACTCCTTGTTGTTCACCACATATGCCACACCTGTCTTGAGGCCTTGGCACTGGCTGTTCTCGCTGCCTGTGAAGTTCTTTTCCCAGGTAGCTGGACAGCTCACTCCTTTGTCCTTCAGGTCTTAAGTCACATGTCAACCAGTGATGCCTTCTTTGTCACTTACCTCAAAATGCAAACTTCCTAGAACAGTTTTTTCCTCTATCTGCTTTATTTTTATCCTTGCCACATACCCCTAACGTACCATATATTTTATTAATTTATTTTGTGTATTTTCTGTTTATCACATGAGAGTTTTGGATTCTGACAGTAGGAATTTTGCTTTGTTTTTGTTCTTAAACGTCTCTCTCCCCGGGAATTCCATAAATATTGGTTGAATAAATAATGTAATAAATGATAAAGCGGTAAGGGGAAGGGAGAGTGTCGGAGCAGGCAGTAACTCTCAACAATAAATATCAGTAATATCTTAAAAAACAATCATTACTCAATGATTTAGCAATCTCTGTCTGTCTCAAAATTATTACTTTGTATGCAAAGAGAATTCAACTTCCTTGCTAAAATGGAAGGTCCCACTGAAGAGATTTCATCTTACCATCCCTGTATCTATCGCTAAGTCTCACATATAATTTTCTCCTAGAAAACTCATAGACAAACTATTTGTGAGTGCTAGTAAGAATGGTAGCAGTGTTTTCATCACCTTCCTCACCATCACCTGAAAGCATTGATTAGCTTTAAGTATTAAATGACTCTGAGCGTTGTTTTAAGAGAGTGATGATTTGTCTCTGCCATCCTGGAAGTTCAAAGTATGAACATAAATAGTTAATTTCCTTAAGTTGTAGAATGACATCCATGCAAAAATGGAATGTGTTGGTATATTTGTGTGTATGTGCTCATACATGTGTGTATATTTATTTTCTACTTGTATTCATGACAGTGTGATGCAGTGGTCCATAATTATCAGAAGACTAGCTGGGTGTGTCCTCACTTCAAAAAGGAAGTTGATAATTTTCATGCTCATGTCATTTTAACAGAAGTCTCTTTTCATCCATCCCAGAAACAGTTAACTGACTAAGACTCTCCCTTTACCTTTTAGCTTTTCTCATCACCAGGATTATCCATTTGCTGATGACTACTAACAACAGAGTCTGTGGTTGCTCTTAATGCTTTGATTTTGGTTGAGGATAGAGAACATCTCAAGGATGAGAAGTTATCTGGCTGACTCCATATTACTTAGTCTGCTCAGTCACAAGTTGGCTCAAGTCCCTGGATCAGGAAATAACAGTCTCTCAACCTGGTCTTTTCTCATCCTCCTAAAATCAAAAGATGTATTTTAAATAACCCAATCTAGTACAGCTTTGGCATTTGCTTTTTGGCTTTTTAATTCTCACTAAGGTTGAAATGCTGACATCCCTTGAAGTGATCTTCAGACAAACGACAATAAAAGCACAACACATCAAAATCTATGGGATGCAGCAAAAGATGTTTTAAGAAGGAAGTTTATAGCAATAAATGCTGACTATAACAAGGAAGAAAGATTCCAAATAAATAACTTTACACCTCACAGAGCTAGATAATTTGTGTAGAACAAATTAAACCCAAAGTTAACAGAAGAAATAAAATAATAAAAATAAACAGAAATAAAGGAAATCAAAAAAACAAATATAGAAAAAATTAATAAAATAAGGAGTTGGTTCTTTGAAAAAGGAAGCAAAATTAGGAAAGCCCTAGCTAGACTGATTATTAAAAAAAGAAAAAACTCAAGGAAATAAAGTTAGAAGTGAACATGAAAACAATATAATAGATACTTCAGCAGTAAAAAAGGATCATTGCAAACTATTTTGAACAATTGCATGTCAAAAAATTGAATAGCCTAGAGAAGATGGGTTCATTCCTAAAAAAATAGAACCTATCAAGATTGATCAGGAAGAACTAGATAGCTTAAACAGATCAATGATAAAAAAGTTATCAAAGAAGTAACTAAAAACCTTCCAACAAAGAAAAGCACAGGACCCAATGTCTTACATAGCTGACTTCTCACAAAAATATTTACCGAATTATTGCCATAATTTTCAAACTCTTCTAAACAATAGAGGTGAATAAAATACCTTCAGACACATTTTAAGAGGCTGGCATCACTTTGAAATCTAAGCCCCAAAAAAGACATTTCAAGAAAATAAAGTTAAAAGATAATATCCACAATGAACATTACTGCAAAAATTCTTAATAAAATATTAGCAAACCAAATTAAATAACACATCAGAAAGATTATACATTTGGGGGGGTAGGTATCCCTGGCATGCAAGGATAGTTTAACATTTGCAAATCCATCAGCATGATACATTAACAAAATAAAAGACAAAAGACAAATGATCATCTCAATGCAGAAAAAGCATTTGATACAGCTCAGCATCCTTTATTGTTTATTTTTAAATTTGTTTTTAGAGAATGGGTCTCACTCTGCCACCCAGGTTGAAGTGTAGTGGTATGACCAGAGCTTATGGCAGTCTTCAACTCTTGAACTCAGGCATCAGCATTTTTTTCTGATAAAATCTCTTAACAGTTTATGTATAGAAAGAAAATTCCTTAACATAAAACAAACCATTTATGAGAAACCCACAACTAACATCACAGTCAATGGAGAACAATGGAAAATGTTCTAAGATCCAGAACAAGTATTAACATAATACTGGGAGTATTAGAAAGAACAATTATATAAATAAATAAATACAAAGTCAGAAGGAAAGAAGTAAAATTATCTCTATTTGAAGATGACATAATCCTATCTATAGAAAACTGCCAAGATTTCACAAATAAGCTGTTAGAACTAATAAATGACTTCGGTAAATTTGCAAGGTACAAAAATCAACATACAAAAATTGATAGCATTTTTATATACAAATGACTGTCTAGCTGAAAATAATGTGTTTTATAAAAGCATAAAAATAAATAAAATACCTAAGAATAAATTTAACAAAGGCAGTAAAACTATAAAACACTGATGAAACAAACAAAGAAAGATACAGGCTTGAACCACTGTGCCAGGCTAATTAAAAAAAAAAAAAAATTTACCTTCTATGCTGCAATCTTCCTGTAATAACTTACTAGTTCCAGAAGATTTTGTTGATTCTTTCAGCAGGAATTGATATTTCCCTTCCTTGAGTCAGGAAGACACAAATAAATGATAGACTGATGTCTATAATTCTATTCTTTTTCAAAGTAAAATAAATCATTAAGTCACAAGAAAAATATTAAACCATGCTTGCTACCATGAATAATGTCACGAGTAATTAATGGATGATGGCCTGGATTAGCATATGTTTTACAACTTAATTATTATTATTTAAATTTTTCCTCTCAAGAACACTATTTACTTATAAGAAAGCAGGACCAGTTTTTTTTTTTTAATTTCTGCATTTATTGCTCTAATATCAGAAAATATCATAAACTTTTTTTTTAATAAACTAAGATTTTTATGTGACTTGTTAAATATCTTTATTTGGACATGGAGGTTTGAAAGGTATAATCTCTGTTTGTGGAATATGTCATTTTACATGTATATGTAATTTTTACACTGTTGATTGTAAGCATGCTTCCTTTTTTCTATAACTCTCCTGTGTCAGAGTCTAATAAAAATAAATCTGTGAAATATTCCTTTGCAATAATGCTTTTGTACATTCTCTAAATTTATTTCTTTGTTTGCTCCTCTTTTTATTTGTTTTAATATTGACTGAACTCAGTGTTGAAAATCAAATTTAAAAATTACGTGCAGCTGGGCTCGGTGGCTCAGCCTGTAATCCTGCGCCTTTGGGAGGCTGAGGTGAGTGGATTGCCTGAGCCCACGGGTTCGAGACCCGCCTGGGCAGCGAGACCTCATCTCTACAATAAATCAAAAAATCAGCCGGCCGTGGTAGCACATGCCTGTAATTCCAGCTACTCGGAAAGCTAAGGCGGAAGGATCGCCGGAGCCCAGCATGTCGAGGCTGCTGTGGCCGAGAGTGGCCACTGCACTCCAGCCTGGGCGACAGAGTGAGACTTCAGTTCAAAAAAAAAATTACGTGCACTTTTCACCTAACCTTTTAAAATCACCTCTTTTCTTCATTCCTAGAAGTAACTACTATCAAATTTAGTATTTACATTTCCATGCATATCTTTAATCTTTCCCCACTTTTGTATATATTTCCTACAAAAAATGTAGAGGATCTCTGAATTTGGGCACTCTGGGTATCTTACAGAAGAACAATGTAAAACTTGTTGCAAATATGGGTGGCTGTCAGAATTGTCCTTCTGGTTTCCAACACCTGAAGCATCTCTTAATTGCAGCTGAGCCCTCATTAATAATCATGAAAATGTAAATTAAAGCAATAATGCTCCATTTTGAATCTCCTTAGAGATACCAATGCATTTTTTTTTTTTACCCAATGCTGGTAGTGATTTACTGACACTCTCATCAATAAACTAAATTATTCTGTAGTGTGGTCCAACTTCTTGAGAAACACTTTGATGTAGCCATTAAAGATGACAAAAATTATTTTAGGTGTTGGACCAGAATTTGACTTGCCAGCATTTGCCTTAAGGAAATAATTGAAAATATTTTTAAAACTTACACAAGTTTAAAGTTGTTTCTTATACTGTGAGTTAATAATTTGAAGTAACTGGTTGCTACAGCTTGAAATAACTTGAAAGTCCAAGTGACAGGTAAAACTTAGTGTCAACTGAATAATGGCTTCCCAAGGATGTTCGTGATCTAAACCTGGCAATATGCCATCTTGCATGGCATAAGGAACTTTGCAGATGCAATTGAGTCAAGAGCCTTGAGATGGGAAAATTATGCCGGATTATCTATGTGCACCCAGTGTAATTGCTAGTATGCTTAAAAGGGAAAGAGAAAAGCACTAAGAGTCAGAGTCAAAAAAGGGGATGTCAGAATAGAAGCGGAGGTCAAGTGATGCAATTGTCGACTCAAAGTTGAAAATCAAGGAATATGGGTGGTCTTCAAAAGACTGAAAAGTTGAGGCAAGAGACTGACCCCTAGAGCCCCTAGAAGAAATACAACCCTCCTGGCACCTTGATTTTAGTTCAATAAAACTTATATCAGACTTCCAATTTACAGAACTTGTAAGATAATAAAGGTGTGTCATATTAAGCTACTAGGATTGTAGTAATCTGTTACAGCAGCAAATGGAAACTAATACACATATATACTTGGTTTAAGCCAACTGATATATATAAGTTCACTAAAAAGGTTGGTAGGATTAACATTATCAAAAACTTTCCTGGTTGACTCCTTTTCATATTTTTAATTTTTAAATTTTAGTCTCTAGTTTCCTGTTTAATCAACAAAATGTGTTTCTTTTCACACCTAGTATTCTGATTTTTGAAGAGACATCATCTTTTATGGCCTAGATCTATACATGCTTGTAAAGTTTGGTTAACAGCAGCCACTTGTCTACGTGTCTGTCCAGCATTCATGGGTTTAGGATAGGACCTCTACCCAGCTGAAAACACCAAGTCAGCCAGAAAAAGTTTGAGCTAATAAAGAAAATTTTAAAATGCTTTTTCTTTGTGGGGTGCAGTGGCTCAAACCTGTAATCCTGAACTTTGGGAGTCTGAGGCAAGGGGATTGCCTGAGCCCACAGGTTCAAGAACAGCCTGGGCAACTTGGTGAGACCTCATCTCTACAATAAATTAAAAGATTATCTGGGCATGGTGGTGTGCACCTGTAGTTCCAGCCACTTAGAAGGCTGAGGCGGAAGGATCGCCTGAGCCCAGCTGGTTGACTCTGGGGTGGTCATGAGCATGGCACTGCACTCCGGCTTGGCTGACGGAGTGAGACTCCAACTCAAAAAAAAAAATGCTTACTTTTCAGTTTTGGCAGTTCTACAATAACTGGTTGCATAGATGAGAAAGCCAACACCTCTGTAATGAATTTCTCCCTCTGAGAGCTTTACTTTATCATTTTATGGAAAAACAGGTGAATAAGAATGTCTTGCTTAAAAAAATTCTCTATATAAATATTTACATAAAATATACATTAGATATTATTTATCATGTTTATATAAATATATGCAATATATACCACGACTCTTGAACAACACAGGAATTAGGGGTGCTGAGCTACAGTGCTGTCGAAAATCCATGTATGGGGCAACCCTCTGGGGTCCCCTCCTGTTGTGGGAGCTTTTCTGTCTTCTCAATAAATCCTACTTTCCAAAAAAAAATGAAAATCCAAGTATAACCTTTTATACTGAATATAACTAATACCTTACTGTTGACTGAAAACCTTAATGATAAGATAAAATGATCAATTAATGCATATTTTGTATATTATATATATCTATTATATATGGTATTCTTATTGTGGGGCACACTAGATAAAAAGCAAGTTTTGTGTGTTTTAAAAACATTTAAATTAACAAATAATTTAAAAAATATTTTTGAAATGTAATGTGATGTTTTTGATACACATATACATTGTGGCATGACAAATCAAGCTAATTAACATGTTCATCACCTCACATTGTTATTTTTTTGTGATGAGAACATTAAAAATCTACTCTCTTAGCAATTTTCAAATGTGCAACACATTTGTATTAACTACTGTCACCATGCTGTGCACTAGTTTGAATTCTTAAAATTCCACATATAAGTGAAATTGTCAATATTTGTCTCTGTGTGCCCATTTCACTTAAAGTAATGTGATGTCCTATTCAGCCTTAGCAAAAAAGGAAGTCCTGTCCTTTGTGACCTATGCATTAACCTAAAGGATGAAGTATTTTTACCCTGATAGGCTTGAGCTGAGAGGCATGCATGGAGTTACTGCTCAGTAAACACCTGAGTAACAAGTTGGAAAATGGCTGGATGTTGGGGTGTGATTGTGACATGAGTTAGCATAGAGAACCACTGGGAAGAAATCATCTTTGTTGCAACAAGCTAACAGAAGGTAATTTATCCTTTTCCCAAACTTAACTGTAACGGGAAGACAGAGAGGTTGTAACACCAAGACTATTATAGGAAGTGGCAACTTTATTACACTGGCAGGCTTGACGGGCTAATGCTTCCAGGTTGAGCCCCCCAGAATGGGAGGAGAGGGGTCTTATACCTACGTTTAGGTAAGGGAGGAAGTCGTGTTGCACGATTACACATTTCCTTTGGAATTAACAAGGTTGTGTTCAGAAAAATCAGATCTTTCAAAGAACAAATGGTCTCCAGGAAATGCAGGGCGAGCAGGGGCTGTAACTGATAAGGAGAGCATTTGTGAATTAGGTACTCTTTCTTTTTCATTTCCATGAGAGCCATCAGTCTCTGGCCATTTGGCTTTTTTAAAACAATACTGGCCGGGTGGGTCTTTAGAGCTTGCAGCTTGACCTTCAAAAGTAAAGACCTTTAACTGCTACTAGTCCCCTTTCTGCCACATCATCCCCCTCTTTGATGCTCGGTCTTTCATGAATCTAGAGCATCATCATTCTTAATCTGGTGCATTAACATTATCTGGGCCACAGTTTTTCCTTCAACAACTGTTTCTACAAACTTAGAAATGGCATTCATAATTACTGGGGCCATGCAAAGAGGATAAGACAGGATCCCACCAATAGGACTACAGATCCAATCATATACTTAAATCTTCCCAGACCTGAGAACTTGTTTTCGAACCAACTGCCAATTTTTATGCTTTGCCATGTTTGCACCGGGACAGGTGCAAGCTTTCTAATGTTGGTAGCTATATCAGTTATTGCTTTACTACTATCATCTATTTGCAAACCACAGTCAGAGCTATTAAATTTACCACATACTCCTCCTCCTTCCTCCAGCAGGTAGTCCCAAGCTAAGCAGTTTTGATAAATAGCTGCACACATTTGGGCTTTGTTGCTCAGCAACAAGCTCAAAAGCTGTGGCTGTTTGATGCGTTATAATTTCTAAGACAGTTTGTAACCTAATAATGCAGTTTAGCGTACATATAGGTGTGCGGTTTCCCCAACTTTCATCTTGTGCCCATGTGATTATAAGTATTTATAATTCTCTGGAGTGGCTATTCGTCATCATTCCAAACATGGGTCCCCCCTATATTAGGAACTTGGTCGAGGGATCAAACATCTTGTGTTTTGAGGCTTTCATAAAGGGGAATGCCTAGTTCATCCCCCCTTGGGTTAGGCAGAAGGAAAAATCCTGGCTGGATTATTCCTTTGGTACATGTGCCTTTCCATAATGCTGGGAGCTGGGCATATGCAACCTTTCCACATATCCAAAATAGCCCTTTAGGGCTTTCCAGAGGTCTGGATTTACAGAGGACAGTTCTGTCCACTCTGACTTATAATGGGGATGCCTTGAAACGGGTTAGCCTGTTCAGAGGATAGTACTGTACAGTTACTTATAGTTTGGGTAACAATAGTACATTGAGAAGATTTAGTTACATAAGTAGGTGCCCAATACCAAACAGGCCTTGTTGGCCACCAGGTCTGGTGGGTTGAATTCCAGTATAATATTCTTTTGCAAGGAGTCTCTCCTACCCACTGAGTATAAGCAGAGCCCGCTCTGCTGAAACAGTCTTCTCCAATTACTTTTGAGGAGAGGATTCACTTTTGGGGTATGTTATAACAGTTACAGAAAAGTTCCATTGGAGGAGCTGGTATGCATCCAGACTAGTCCCCTTCCAAAGCCACTCTTCAGTCATTAGGGCTCCTCCACATACCCAACAATTGGTGACACCAAGTGTCTGGGCTATATTTTCAGCCAAGTTTATAAACAGATTTTGGCCTACTTCCCATGGTTGAGGGAAGGGGGTTAACTTTGAGTGTTGGGTGGCTGGAGGAGCTACAAATTGTACCGTTTCTTTAATCAGTTTCTCAGCTTTGGATGCAGGGGCAAGATCCCAACAAACCCAATTTGTGCTTCCCGGGTGTTACAGGCTATGACACCAGTTTTAGCATACTGGTAGCTTTGTTTTAATAATCCAGTAAAGTATAGCTGGCCATTATGGGTGCAGATATGTTTGTCAGTATAACAAACTTCTGGCTGGGAAGAATAACGATGGAAAACTTTTACGTCTGGCCAGATAGTTTCTATTCATTTACATGCTGGGTATATGGGGGAAGTGGTAGATACCCAAATTAGGCAGAAATATATAAAAGCACAAGTAAACTTCCTATCATAAGAAAGAACAGAAATGCTACTGAAACCCTTACCTAGCATGTTCAATGGGGACAACTCTGTTAATTATATAGTAAATAAAGTTAGTTCTACAGCAATTAAAATGACAGTTTGGCAAATATAAAGATTGACAAAGCAAAACAATGGCGTATCAGTAATGCCCGCTGAGTTCTTAAGCTGAATCCTTAATCTGCCGTGTGTTGATCAGTCAGCCTCCAGTGTGTGACTGAAGCAGGGCTGAAGTATCCTCAGGCTTCTAGAGCAGGGCTGGAGAAATTGGTTCCAGGTCCTTTGTTGGACTCGGTGATTTTCCAAAGGGTCAGCTTAAGGGGTGTTGCCGAATCTGCAGTGCACTCCCAGTCCTGGAAGGCCGGCTTAATTCTGCTATAATGGGTCCAAGGAACTACTTCGGCTACTTTGACTGTGGTCGGGATAGATAAACGAACAGTAAATGGCCCCCTCCAGAGGGGCTTTAGAGGTTGTACATTCCACTCTTTTACCCATACCATTTCACCTGGCTTAAAAGAAGGGGCATCAGTAGTTAAACTAATTGGGAATTGTTCTCTGACTTGACAATGGATGGCATTTAGGACTGAACCTAAGGCTTGCATTTGCTGTTTTAGGGTAAGACTTCCTAATTCTTTTAAGTCTCCCTGTGAAAGGCACGGGGAACAGCCAGAAGGATGTCTCCCGAGATGGCGCCAACACTAGGGAACCTAACAAAGACAACAAAGGCCATAAATTCCTGCCTCTCCCGTGTGCGCGCGAAACTTAAACTCATGTACAAGCATTATCTCCCTATAGGAATACTACCTCAGAGCTCCCTCCAATAAAGACCCTAAGATAGCTCTGGCTAGCACGGCCAGGCTCAGAGAGCACAGGCCGCCCCCTCCAAAAACCGATAAATACAGACCTCTCTCTCGCCCTCTCTCTCTCACTCCCTTTTCCCACCAGGCGGTTACAGACCTCCTTCCCTCTCCCTGTAGCCACTGCTCTAATAAATCTCTTGGCCTCAAAGGGTACCGAGTCTCACTGGCGCCATCATCCTTCATTGGTGCTGTGCTTGGTCGGGAGCCCTCTTGCCTAATGCGAGGCTCCGTCCCGTTGCTGATGGCACTCGCCCCTTGAGGCCTTCGCCCACTTTCTTGAATGCCAGCGCCGCATCCATCACACCTCGGATTGGTAAGTGCCCCTTCCTGAAAAATCTAACAACCTCCCCAGGATATCCGAAAAGAACTGACCGTTGATCGTCCGGCGGCTCTTTCGGCCCCTGGGTGAGGGGGGGGCCCACACCCTGCCTAGGCTTTCAAAGCCACAACGGACCCCCTACTGGTTTTTCATTCTCCCACCTAAGACTCTAAACTCACCTCTTTAACTCCTATTAGCATTCAAAAAAGTGGGCAGAGATTTCCCTCCCTCCCCTCCCGCTTTGACTCATTCACCTCTTGGCTTTAACAGGTGTTAGGTCCCAGCGGGAATCGGGCCTTTCTCGCTCTTGTGCAGGTCTCTCTCCCTGTGGGTGGGATCCCGATTCGGCGCCTGTGACCAACCCTGCTCTCTCACACTCCCCCCACCCTTCTGAACGCTTCAGCCACCTTCACACTACCACTCGTTGAATAGGCAAGTCCTCCTCCCCTAACAAGGGAGTAGGAACTTTCCGGGGAACTCCGGAGGGAACGGACTTTAAAACCCCTCCCCCTCTGGCCCCCAGGCGAGGGAAAACACACCCACCTCGGCTCTCAAGACCACCGCAGACCCTAAGGGCTTCTTCTTCTCCTTTATCTCTCTCAAACTTTAAAACTCCCACAGCTGCGGTTACAGTGGACCCCAGGGTCCCCACGGCTGTTACCCACGGCAGTTTTAAAATTCTCTCTATCTCTTTCTCCCCCTCCCTAAGGAATCCCACGGCTGTGGGGCCAGTCTGTTGACCCACAGTGGATTCTAAGGGGGGGTCTCACGTCAAAACTCTGTTCGACCAGCAGTAAAGATACCCCCCACCTGCCGCCCGGGTCAAGTGTTCTCTGTCTGATTCAGAAAATTCCAGCGCTGGGTAACTTGACCCCTCGGTTCTCCAGGAGAACTCAGGCTGTGCCAAATTCCTGTGACGACAGACTTTGGACAGCTTCACTTCTGGGACAGCTGACTCTTCGGGGGACGCCCCATTGA
>NW_007248891.1:0-315 GCF_000164805.1 Carlito syrichta
GTTTGCTAGGATCTTGTTGAGAATTTTAGCATCTATGTTCATCAAAGATATTGGCCTGTAGTTCTTTCTTTGTTGTGTCTTTACCTGGCTTGGGTATCAATGTGATGTTAGCTTCATAAAATGATTTGGGGAGAGTTCCATCTTTCTCAATCGCCTGGAATACCTTCAGTAGGATTGGTATCAGAATCTCCTTAAATGTCTTGTAGAATTCTGCTGGAAAGCCATCTGGTCCAGGGCTTTTTTTTGTAGGTAGTTTTCTTATTACATAATCATGTTCCTTCATTGTTATTGATATATTTAGGGTCTCTATTTCTT
>NW_007248891.1:398-1132 GCF_000164805.1 Carlito syrichta
TTTGGTGGTCTTGCTTTTCCAGCTTTCTTAGATGGCTTGATAGGCTGTTAATTTGTGATCCTTCCATTTTCTTCATGTGCATTTGTAGAGATATGAATTCCCCTCTTACTACAGCTTTCATGGCATCCCAGAGATTTTGGTAAGATGTTTCTTCAATTTCATTTGTTTCCAGATATCTTTTAATCTCTTTTTGATTTTATCATTCACCCAGGAGTTGTTTAGCATCATGCTGTTTAGTGTCCATGTCTTTGTGGGTTTTTTGGGGGAACCTTGTTGGTGTTGATGTTTATTTTTATTCCACTGTGGTCTGAGAAGGTTCATGGTAAAATTCTATCTTTTTAAATTTCCTTATGCTTGATTTATGGCCAAGTATGTGGTCGATCTTAGAGTACATTCCATGTGGTGATGAGTAGAATGTATATTCTGTGATCGTTGGATGGAGTGTTCTGTAGGTATCAATTAAGTCCTTTTGGTCAAGAGTCACATTGAGGTTGCGGATCTCGTTGGTGATATTTTGTTCTGATGATCTGTCTAGGGTTGTGAGTGGGGTATTGAAGTCCCCCAGCTATGATAGTGTTACAGTTTATATGTTTTTTGAGTTTATGCAGAAGCTGCTTTATGAAAGTGGAGCTCCTATGTTGGGTGCATATATGTTTAAGATCAATATTTCTTGCTGATGGATTGAACCTTTTATCATTATGTAGTGGCCTTCTGCATCTTTTTAAATTTTTGAT
>NW_007248891.1:1879-76901 GCF_000164805.1 Carlito syrichta
CTCCCTCACTGATGAAGCTTAGCTTGTTTGGGTAGGTTATTCTTGGTTGAAATTGTTTATTTTTTAGAACTTTGAAGATAGGGCTCCAAGTTCTATTAGCCTGGAGGGTTTCTGTAGATAAATCTGCTGCTGTTCTAATTGGTCTTCCCTGGTAGGTAGTCTGTCCTTTTTTCTCTTGCTGCCTTTAGGATTTTTTCTTTTATAGCTACTTTGTTTAGGTGAATTATTATGTATCTGGGAGTTGATCTTCTCATTTGTTGTCCTGTAGGGGTTCTCTGAACCGCTTGTGTTTGAATTTTTGCATCACCGATGAGATGAGGGAAGTTTTCTTGAATGATTTCGTGAAATGTTTGTTCCAGTGTGGCCTCTGACTCTCTCTGTGGCTCAGGAAGGCCAATTACTCTTAGGTTTGGTCTTTTGAAGTGATCATTCATCTCTTGGAGGTTTTGTTCGGTCTTTTAAAGCTTCTTTTCTGTTTTTGACAGTTTGGGTTAGTTCTGTATTTTGGTCTTCAAGCTCTGAGATTCTTTCTTCTGCTTGGCTAATTCTGCTTCCATGCTTATTAGTTTATTATTTATTTCCATCACAGTATTCTTTACTGCTGTTATTTCTGTCATCAGCTCCTTTCTATTTTCCTCTTGTCTCTCCTCAATTTTTAAAATTCTCTCTATTAATGTCTTGATGTCTGGGTTTGTTGCATGTGACCAGTCATCTGGGAGCTCTTCCTGTTTGTGTTCTGAAGTCTGTTTTCTAAGTGTCTGACCTTCCAGGGTTCTTTATGAGCCCTATATTCTTTTGGTTTTTCTTCATTTGTGCAGATTTTTCCTCTGTACTTTTCCCTTCCCTCCACTTCCTCTTCTTCTTTAATTCTGTTATTCATGGGTGGAGGGGTTGCTTTTACTTCTGTTTGTTTAATATCCTATTGTTACTATCATTTATTACCTTAAGTGTAAATGGATTAAACTCTCCTAACAAAAAGGCAGAGATTAGCCCAATGGATAGAGCAATATAAATCAACTATATGTATCTACATTTATATGTATCTACAAAAGATACAATTTAGATTCAAAGATAACAGAAAGGTTAAAAGCAAAGGCATGGAAAGATATACCAGGCCAAGAGAAACCAAATCAGAGGTGAAGTGGTATAATGATGTCAGATAAAACATACTTTAAGACATAAATTGGGTGGGGTGCAGAGGCACAAGCCTGTAATCCCATCACTTTGGGAGGCTGAGGTGAGAGGTTTGCCTGAGCCCAGGGATATGAGACTAGCCTGGGCAGCTTGGTGAAACATCATCTCTACTGTTAAAAAAGAAAAAATTAGTAGGGTGTGGTGGCACATGCTTGTAGTTCTAGTTACCTGGAAAGCTGAGGTGGAAGGATCGCCTGAGCTCAGCAGGTCAAGGCTGCAGTGGCCATGAGCATGCCACTGCACTCCAGCCAGGGTGACAGAGTGAGACTCTGACTCAATAAAAAAAAAAGAAAAAAAAAAGAAAAAGACATAAATTGTTACTACAGACAAAAAAAGTAATATGGCAAAAGGGTCAATGCATGAAGAGGACGTAACAACTATAAACATATATGCAACTAACAACAGAGCCCCAAAATACATGAAGAATTTAAGGGAGAAACATAATTCAATAATAATAGTTGGCAACTGTAATGCACCAGTTTCACTAATGAACAGAATAAATAGGTATAAGATCAAAAATAAAAGAGAAGATGTGAACAACACTGTAAACCAACTAGATCTAACAGACTGCATGTAGAGAATACTACACCCAACACTAGCAGAGTATATTTTCTTTCCAAGGACACATAGGATGTTCTCTAGGAGGGATCATATGCTAGACCATAAATCAAGCTTTTTTTTTTGATTAAAAAAGAGAGAAGGTGTCTTGCTCTGTCTCCAGGATGGAGTGCAGTGGTGCAATTATAGATCACTGTAACCTTGAACTGGTCTGAAGCAATCCTCTCACAGCCTTCTGAGCAGCTGGGACTACATGCATGAGTCACCATGCCTAGCTAATTTTCTAAATTTTTTGTAGAGAGAGGATCTCACTACATTGCTCAGGCTAGTCCCAAACTCCTAGTTTCAAGTGATCCTCCCACCTTGGTATCCCAAAGTGCTGGGATTAAAGGCATGAGCCATTGTGTCAGGCCAAAACAGGCTTTAATAAATGTAAAAGTTCTGAAATTGTGCAAAGGCTATTCTCTAATCACAATGTAATTAAATTAGAAATTTATAACAAGGAAATATTAGAAATTCATAAATATGTGGAAATTAAAAAAATATTCTATTAATAACCAGTGAGTAACATAATGCAGTAGGAAAAACTCATTGATATGGTAATTGCAGCACTTTGGGAAGATGAGGAAGGAGGTTTATTTGAGGCCAGGAGTTCAAGACCAGCCTGGGTAACACAGTGAGATCCCATCCATATTATTTATTTAAAAAGAAAAAAGGGGTGCCTTACTTTCCCCTAATATTTTAATTTGGCAAATATAGTTTTTTTCCCCATAAAATATAGGTTATATTAACATAATAGATTTATTTTTTAAAAACAAGTTAATGAAAACATTTAACATTATTTCAGTTTTAATTTCATTTAGAATAATATTGGTAGATTTAATTCACAGCAGTGAAAATTCTTTGGGAT
This sequence comes from Carlito syrichta, assembly GCF_000164805.1. Taxonomy (NCBI): domain Eukaryota; kingdom Metazoa; phylum Chordata; class Mammalia; order Primates; family Tarsiidae; genus Carlito; species Carlito syrichta. Next base: position 4,542 of record NW_007248891.1, read on the forward strand.
CCACAGACCAAGAAATTTCAGAATTGCTGTTCTGTGCCACCTACATAATGAGTAATTCAATTCCCACTTTCCTTGCCCAGTTTAAATGATATAGCTGATACCTGTGTTCATAGGTCTTTTAGTTTTCTATCCCATATGTCATAGCATTACACCTTTTACCTTCATATGAATTTCAGTTCAATGTGTACTAAAAATAGTTACGCTTATAGAAAACGTCAAGAGACATGGAATCATTTTTACTTTGTGTCTCTGCTCATACAGTGGAGGTACAAGGAGTATTGCTGTATCATTCCCATCTTTACATACCTGAGTTATATTAGGGTTGGCCCAAAGAAGATTTTTAGAAAATTTTTACAAATTTACAAGTTGGGGGTTACTGCTTGTATCATTAAGGAATTTTCTATTTTAAGAGGATTACAATATGAATTTGTGACATCATTAATATATTTTTTTTTTGAGTTGGAGTCTCACTGTCACCCAGGCTGGATTGCAGTGGCATGCTCATGGACACCACAGCCTTGACATGCTGGGCTCAGGTGATCCTTCTGCCTCAGTCTTCAAAGTAGCTGGAACTACAGGCGTGCATCACCATGCCTGGTTAGTTTTGCTTTATTTTACTGTAGAAACGAGGTCTCACCATGTTGCTCAGGCTGGTCTCAAACCCCTGAACTCAGCTAATCCTCTCACCTTGGCCTCCCAAAGGGCTGGGATTACAGGCTTGAGCCACTGCGCCAGGCCTGTGCCATTCTTTTATTTAGCTTTTTGTGTATACTTCTCGCAGTCCTTAATGTGAAAGCGGAAACCTTAATATACCAGGATCAAACTATGGGATATTAATCAGCAGTGATGATAACACATTTGTGGAAGTAACATAGAACTTATTTTTCAAATTCTTTGAAATAGTTTGCTTAATAATTATTATGCGCTGCATATTTGTATTCCTCCCCAAATTTTATATGTTGAAGACCTAACCTCCAATGTGATGGTATTTGGAGTTGGTGCCCTTGGGAGGTAATTAGGGTTAGATAAGATCATGAGAGCAGTGTCCTAATCCATGCCCACAAATCAAGGAAAAGCCATGAGAACATATAGCGTGATGGTGGCCATCTGCAAGCTAGGAAGAGTGCCCTCACAAGAACCTGACCATAGTAGCACTCTGATGTTGAATTTACAGCCTTCAGGACCGTGACAAAATAAAAGGTAGCTATTGTTTAAGCTACCAAGTCTATTGCATCTTGTTATGGCAGCTTGAGCTAACTAAAACAATAAACTCAGGGTCTTTGAGTTCATTCTATTTATTTCATGTCTTGAAAATACTTTAGGCATTATTCTTCCCAATTCTGTAAATAAGAACATAGTCAGTAAAATGAGACAGTTTGGGTTCAAATTGCTCCTATTTTACTTACTTTCTGTATGACTTTGAGCAAGTTATTTTTACTTCTCTGTGTTTCAGTTTCCTCATTTTAAATTATGGATAAACATAGTACCTATATTTTAGGATTGTTATGAGGATTAAGTGAGCAAATATGTATAAAATAATTAGAACAGTGCCTGGCACACAGTAAGTACTCAATATATGTGGGATGTTGATTTTAAAATTTTGGTCAAATAATATATTTTATCATAATAAGTAATAAAATCTCAGTTTTGGTTAGGTTGAACTAATGGGTGTGCATAAATTATTCTGACCAAAAGCAGAAAGATTTGTTAAGCTTACCTTCTAGTTTTAATATTCTAAAATTATGGGAATAACTTATTTGCAAAAATATATGCTTGGAAGGAAATCCCATTCTGAGAATATACAGCTGCTGAGTAAGAACACAAGGTTGGTGGTTCCCAAACTTTAATGTGCATCAGAGCACCCAGAGGGCTTACTAAAATATACATTAATTGGCTGCAGCCCCCGAGTTTCTGCTTTGGTGGGTGTGGGAATCTGCATTTCTTATAAGTTGACAGTAGATGCTGGTGCTGGTGGTCTGAGAATTCCTCTTTGAGAACCATTGGTCTATTGCAACTGAATCTTGCAAACTTTATAAAAATTGGCAGCTTGTGCCAGATGAGGTAGTGCACACCTGTAGTGCCAATTACTGAGGAGGATGAGTTGGGAGGATTGCTTGAACCCAGAAGTTCAAGACCAACCTGAGCAACACAGGGAGACCCTATCTCTAAAAACAAACACACAAACAACTGACATCTTGTGACAGTATTTTATGTAACCTAAACCTTCTTATATGGATTAGATTTGTTTGAGTACAAAAGAATAAAACCATTAATTCAGTTGAATGTGTAAAAATCAATGTTTAAACCACTTCTCATTTTTGTCAGTTGCTTTTAGTGGTATAGAAAATTGTTTTTTTAGTAGCAACTGTTCTTTTCTCAATCAATAAAAGTGAAAGGATTTAAATGAGGGTTCTCAGAATTGAAGCTTCATAGAATTGAAAGGCAGAGAAAAATTTGGGTTGGGGTCTTTAAGAAGCTTTCTGAATTGTGTGATATAATCTGCAACTATTAGATTTATTTTAATTTATTTAGCTCTGAAAGGTATGATATTCAAGTATTTAGTAGGTAACTATTTGTCTAACCTACCATTATGACACCAAGCATACTTATTTTTTAGCTAGCATGAACTTTTCCTCTTCAGGACAAACTTCAAGCTGCCTATCATCTAGCTAGATGTATAAGTGAAGTTAGGATCTTGTTGGAATCTTTGTGGGAGCAGAAATGCCTTGCAAGCAAAGAAGCAAGAGAAATACACCACAAAATGTAGATATTTCAGCATTTAGTAGTCTATTACAAATTACAGTCAAGTTTTAATTTGTAAGTGACTTAAATTTATGGGAAAGAGAATAACTAGGAAGAGGGGACATCTGAACCCGAGCAATAAACAGAATAGTTCAAATCATGTAATCATGTAGTTTATACAGTATCACAAAAGATAGCAAAACACCATTATATTAAAAAAAATCAAACATTGTAACAGTTTAGAAATTTTGAAGAACTGAGGGAATATCTCAGAAAAGAAAGTCATTGATTAAATGGATAATTAGGGTGTTGGTTTAAATAATTTACGTGTATTGGTCACAGCACATAGCAAATTGGAGAAAGATAATTTTTTACTTTCTATTGCACTTGTTATTAAAAGGCACATTTTTTTTTCTGCAAAGGACCAGAAAATATTTTAGGTTTTGAGGGCCATAAGGCCATGTGCTGCAAATTCTTAACTCTGATGCTGTAGCATGAAAGTAGCCAAAGACAATGTATAAATGAATAAGTGTGGCTGTGTTCCAATAATATTTTATTCCCAAAACAGGCAGCAAGCTGTAATTATCTGGCTCCTGTTCTATTCAACAGAAAAAGCTATAAAACAGATTATAAACTTTTAAGAGTGATCTTTCTGATACAGATTTATTCACTTTAACATAAATTTTAAGTGCCAGTGATATATATATATAGTTTGTTTTTTGAGTTGGAGTCTCACTCTGTTGCCCAGGCTGGAGTGCAGTGGCACACTCACAGACACCCCAGAGTTGACCTGCTGGGCTTCTGCTAATTTTTGATTTATTGTAGAGTTGCCCAGGCTGATCTCAAACCCGTGGGCTCAGGTAATCCACTTGCCTCAGTCACTCAAAGTACTGGGATTACAGGCTGAGCCACTGAGCCCAGCCCAGTGATATGTTTTAATATTCAAAATTGTTTTCCAGATACATGGGGTAAGGAAAGGTACTTATTATATATACACTGGTATACTTTGAATCATATATACAATAAATAATTACTTTTAACTTCTTATGTGAATAATTTTGAAGTTCTTCAAAACTGCATGAGATAATTTCTCCTCTTACACTGTAAGACATCTAAGTTCTTGAGTTGAATAGAAAAAGGCTCACAAGTTTTCTCCTTGCTTTTAAGTGGTGGGAGCTGGCTCTGAGTCAGGGGTGCCTAGGCATGGACCTGCCTATGCAGATTCTTAGTTTTCTTTGAATTTTCCAGTTGGTTTGAGGATGTAACCTATGGTAGGTGGTTCTGTACTGCTTATACCTCCCTCTATTTGGAAAATACTTAAAAAGCATATTCATCTTCAATAAGATGATTGCTTTCCTAGTTTCCTAGCTTTTTACTTTACCTACCCTTGCCATTTGTTCACTGGGTCCATGTTCTCTTTTGGAATACCATGAGAAGGCTCTTTATAGCGCTACAGTTCCCTGTATGTCCTTATATAACTGAACCTTTGCTTAGAGGAAACCAAGGACTACAAAACAAAAAGGGCAGTATAACTCACATCCCATGATCAAGACATATACCCTGATTTCCAGGAGCAAAAGAAGGAATGCTGGATTTCACCAACAAAAGAAGAAAAGTAGAGACTAATATCTGGGTGGTAGAAAGAGTTGTACTGTATCTTTTGCAGACACTTCACCTTTTAACTCTACTCAGAATAAACAAGAGCACTCCTGTGGCTGTAATAAAACAACAGCTTAAATCTGGGTGCAGTGACTCATGCCTGTAATCCCAGTGCTTTGGGAGGCCAAGGTGGGAGGATTGCTTGAGCCCAGGCGTTTGACAGCTTGGGAAACAGAGTGAGACCCTGACTCAGAAAATAACAACAACAACAACTACTACTACAACAACAGCTTAAAACCATGGATAAATTTAAAATTAAGCACTTGTAATAATGGATATGAAAACAAAGCTACTATAAGGCATGATGGTAAACCTTTTGGATTAACCTGTGATGTGTATGTACCTGTTAAGACAATTAAAACCTAAAGAGTAATTTTCCAAATGCTAGGGCAACATTAAGGTTGGCATTCTGAGCCATAATGACATATACTATGTACAGGACTGATGGGCAATGAAAAGTTGAGAAGGTGATCTTCAGCAGAATTGAAAAAGCAAAACTGAACCATGCCAGGAATCAACAGTCCTGCAGAGCTATTGTGATCAGACTGCACCCAAGGACTGAATCAGAATTCTGGGCTGTATGTAGGTAGGCACTGCTTCAGTGAAAAATTCACAGACAGTATTCAAAGAACTAAAGGACAGACAGATAGAACTCACAAACCAAAGAACTTCAAAGAACACAAATTTTTTCTTCCCTACCAAGCCAGTTCACACAGGAAAGAGACATATTTAAAGTTAAATTGGATAAATGTGGATGATTCCAATTGTCCTAGCCTGAAATTTATACATATCTTCATTGTCTAAGTACAAAGAGTTCTTATTTAACGAAATGAATATACACTAGAGTTTCTATAAAACAAACTTTTTTCTATTTGAAGTTTTTCCTAATAATCCAGAAATATATTTTCATAGAAAACGTTCAGCAAGCTGACTTTAATACATTTTGGTAAAAAGAGGTTAAGAGCCGGGCACAGAAGCTCACGCCTACAATCCCAGCACTTTGGGAGGCTGAGGTGAGAGGATTGCCTGAGTCCATGGGTTTGAGACCAGCCTGGGCAAGTTGGCGAGATCTCATCTCTACAATAAATCAAAAAATTAGCTGGGCACGGTGGTGAGTACCTGTAGCTTCAGCTACTTGGAAGGCTGAGGCAGAAGGATTGCCTGAACCCAGCAGGTTGAGGCTGAGGTGGCTGTGAGCATGCCACTGCACTCCAGCCTGGGTGACAGAGTGAGATTCCAACTCAAAAAAAAAAAAAAAAGAGGTTAAGATATAAGCTATTCCTATGGAATGCTGAGCACTGTACCCTATCATCTAACAGTTCCACTTTCCATATGAAAATTTTTATATAAATCTCTCACAGATTGCCCTACTCTTCCTTTTAAATGCCGTGTCTTATACTAGTTTGAAAGAATTTAAAGTTACATTAAAAAAATTAGTAATATTTTAATTTTTTATATTGTAAGTAAAAAATGACTATCATTGTTTCCCTTTTTCTTATTCTAGGATGTGTCATATTAATGTAATACAGTTTAGGTATGGTATTATGCAGATTATTTTTAACAAACCTGCCCTCTGTATGCCTACTGACTGGTATAAAATTGGAGTTGGAATATTTCTATTTTCTTTAGAAGTTATCTTTTCCAGTAACCTGGCCAAGTCTTTGTGGTTTGTTAGTGCCAATTACCTGATTATCTAAGGATTTGTTTCAAGGTCTTGGGTTCCTATAATAGAGTCCATATATATCCTACATCACTGGCTCTGGATGGTGAGACAAAAATGGAAAAACATATACAACATATTGAATCAGGTATGATTATATGATATATATTTACGATTGTAAAATAGAAAAGTAGTGTGATTGACATACAGAGTTGTGGGGGACTGTGAGGAGGAACTGCAAGAGATAAGGTGGAGAGGTGAACTAGGACTTTATCTCAATAAGCGAGACATGGACCATTTCTCAAAAGCCAAGGAAAGCCACTAAGGTTCATGTTTTAGAAAGACCACTGTGGTAGGTTTTTCAAGGACAGCTTATAAATAACTGCAGTAGTCAGGCAAAAAATGATGGCCTGAACATCAGAGGATAGAGAGAAGGGACAGTGAAGAGAAGAGGGGGATAACAGTAAGGAAAAAGTAACTGAGAAAGAGAACATGGGATGAGGAGTAGATCTGGAGAGGACATGGGGTTTCAGTTTTAGAGGTCATTGTAAGGTACTCAGATATGAAGACGTCACGTTCAGGAGAAGTGATTGAGAGCACATAACAGCATTTATATTAGTCCCCCTTATCTGTGGTTTTGTTTCCAATAGCTTCAGTTACCCATAGTACAATACCACAAGATATTCTGAGAGAGAAACATTCACATACCTTTTATTGTAGTATGTTGTTTTAATTATTCTACTTTATTACTGATATTGTTAATCTCTTACTGTGCCTAATTTATAAGCTAAACTTTGTCATGGGTATGTATGTATAGAAAAAACACAGTGCACATAGGATTGGGTACTATCTGCTGTTTCAGGCATCTGCTGGAGGTCTTAACATGTATCCCTCATGGACAAGAGAAGACTACAATAAATAGAGTGAGAAGAGAACCTAGAATGGGACCCTGAGAATTACCAACATATAGAGGATGAACAGAAGAAAAGTTTATAAAGGGACCTGGAAGAATGGTCAGAGAAGTAGGAGCAAAGCCAGGAAGAAACAGTGTAAAGGAAGCCATGAAAGGTGTGGTCCTAGAAGTAGTTTGCAGTATCAAATGCAGTTTCAGGGGTGTGAGGCCAAAGATCAGATTATAACAGTGGGTTAAGGAAGTCCAGGTAAGGAAGTGGAGAGATCCAAAGGTAGACAACTCAATAAGTTTGGCTGGGAAATGAAAATAGAGACAGGTAGTAACTGGAGGAAATGTGAGGTTTCAGAAGCTACATATGTATGCATTTATAGATAAGAGAGATTTAGGTACCCTTAGTTGTTAAAGAAAAGACACGACAGAGAGGTGGGGGTTAAAAATATAGGCCAAATAGAATAGGTAATAGAATGAAGTCCCTGAGGTCCCCAGGTAGAAGGCAAGTGTGATCCACAGCAGTTAGTGCATTAATTTTCAGTTCATATGAAAAGCGAAAAGGTTGGGTGTGGAAGAAGAGATTATGTTCAGTGTTGCAGAGGGCAACTGACAAATTGTTAAGAACCAGGCCCTTTGCTAAGTTCTAGGGTATACTGGCAAGCAAACAAACACTGTCTCTGCCTGCATGGAGCTCTTTCAAAGGAATGTGCATAGCCTTTTTTTTTGGTATGTAGAGTCAAAGACTACTTCTAAACTCGCTTACTATTCAAGGGGAAAAGTACTCCTCTGTCTAGACTCATAATCTACAAAGTGGGAACAATCACTAAGCTTTGGTAAAAAGAATTGCCAAGTGACAGAGAAAAAAGCAATAGCTTCCACTGATATAGTGAAAGGACAAAACATGCCCTTTACTGGGAATAAAAGATTCCAAAAATTAGTTAAATTTAAAGGAAAAAAATCAGAAAACAGGTATACACAGTCTTTTGATCCTCAGATGTTTATGGTAGACATCACTAAAAATATCTATATCTTCCATATCCATATTTCATAAATTTGTGATATTTTATAAATTTAAATAGTAGGAAAAAGTCAAGAAGGAGTCAAGTGGACCTCTAGTCCTATCTGAAAGACATGGAATTCAAGCATTCCTCCAATATTTGGAACTTGCTGCCCCTACCAATGCAAGATATTATAAAGGTAGGATGTAAATGTTGGCATTAACAAATAACAGCAGCTATCCTTTTAAAGTATTTATTGTGTATTACGGCTAATAATAATTTACCTCTATTCATTCCTCTAATCTTAACTAAAACCTTAGAAGGTAATGAGGCAGGTAGAATAATGGTCACCCCAAAATGTCCTTATTCTAATTTCCAGAATCTGCGGAACATATTAACTTATAGTACAATAAGGAGTTTGCAGATATGATTACAGATCTTGAGATGGATTATCTTGGACTATCAAGGTAGGCCTAATATAATCACAAGGGTTCCCATAAGTGAAAGAGGAAGGCAGGATGGGTGAGTGTTAGTGATGTGGGGACGCTACATTGCTGGCCTTGAAAATGAAGGAAGAGGCCACGAGTCAAGAAATAGAGGTGGTATCAAGAAGCTGGAAAAGGCAAGAGAACATATTCTCCCCAAACTCTCAAAAAAGAATGCAGCCTTCCTGACAACTTGATCTTAGCTCAGTGAAACAGTCCAGGCTTCCGACCTCCAGAACTTTAAGAGAATACATCTGTGTTAAGTCACTAAATTTATGGAATATATTACAGCAGCCATAGGAAACAAGGACCCCCAAAAGGTCCTTGTACAAGCATGTGTACACGTGTGCATATGCATATATGCACACACACACAGACACTTTCAAATATAATGTTAATATTTTTATTACAATTCACATGAACTGGCTGCTTTAGAAACTAAGCCTAATTATTTTCACATTATTATTCCACTGAAGCATTCCAGACAGCAAGTCAATATTAAGACTACATATACACAAGTCGTTAATGACTCTGTACTTGACCCTGTGTTCTGTACCAGATATACCAAGATAATATAGTTCTTGATCTCATAATAGGGTTCCAATCTATTATGGAGAGGCATCTAACCTACACAAGTACAATCATACATTATAAATGCCAAAATGCCAAAATGTCCAAAAATAAATGCGGAGTGAGCATTCCTTCAAGGATATCAGAAAGGGCTTCATAAAGGAGGTGACCCTTCAGGTGAGAAATTTTTTTAGTAAAAGTACTTTACTTCTGGCAAAGTTTTCTTGAATAATGAAAGATACTCTAGTCACTGCCAAATAGTAATAACATCTTGGTTGTAATATATAGCATCTATTTTTACCTATTTATCATGCAGATAATTTCACAGAAATATTTGTAGAGTGAAGTTTACTTACTGTTATCTTACGAGGACAGTCATTAGAACATAGACCACTAAGAACTGTGAAAAAATAAAGAATAGGTCATTATTACTGTTATAATGTAAGCTTATATCCAAAGTGTGCTCTCATTGTCCCCCTAGAATCTAGTAATATGCTCTACTGATTCATGATCACAAGCAGAAACCAACTCAATTTCTTCAGATTTGAGCAAATAAAGTTGTTGTTTACTTTATACTAATATTTCAAAAGTCTTTATTAAGCTGTCAAGCTGCTGCCATTTTGTCAACTATGTAGGTGAGATAATTAATTATGGTTACAGCATACCTTACCTATGTTGGTTCAGTTTTCTAACTGTTAGCCTAATTCCAAATATGACTTAGAATGTGACAGAAGGGTGCCAAATGCAAACCAATTAAAATGTATACTAAGAAAAACAAAGGACATTCAGCACATTATATCTCAAATTAGACATTTTCCATTTATCTAGTCAAAGTTTCTAGGTCAAAGATTGTGGGCATTCTTGATAATTATTATGGAGAGCATAACTATAAAATAATTGATGAGTCTACAACAAATGTATAAAAATAATCTAATACATTTCTATACTCATCCAAAAAGAGAAAAGATTAGAATATCTGAAAAATCTTTACATAAATAATGAGTTTTGAAACTTAACTATACTTCTTCCACTTCTGTTGAAGTGATACCTTTGTTAAGAGACCAGACATTGTGCTATTCATTATTTTATGTTTATAAATAAAAGACAGCTGACAATTCTGCTTAGTAAGCACAAACTACTTCAATAATTATAAATATTTGTCCATAGATTAAAATATATCCATAGGAAAATGGTTTCTTATGTTTATTAATATTACATGAATGTGAAACTACAATCATTCTAAAAGAAATATTATATTTAGGCAGTGTGTTAAGATCTGAATGTTAGTATTCTCTCAAAATTCATATGTTGGAACTTAATACCCAATGTGACAGCCTTTGGAAAGTGAATAAATAAGTCATGAGGGTTCCACCCTCCTGAATGGGATTAATGTTCTGGTAAAAGAGGCTCCAGTGAGTTCCCTTGTCCACTTCTGTTGTGTGAGGACACAGTCACAAGGTACCATCTTTGAAGCAGAGAGCAAGACCTTACCAGACACCAAATATGCTGATGCCTTGATCTTGGAGCTCCCAGCCTTCAGAACTGAGATGGAAAGGTGTTGTTTATAAATTACCCTAAGGTATTTTGTCAGAGTAGCCTAAATGGACTAAGACACAGAGTAGGTAAGGTACAAAGGCATAACATTTCATCACAAAGAAGGATACATGTTCACTTACTATAGTATGTTTACATTAAATACACCTTGAGGAAAGTCAAATATTTATACCTGCAGAATAGTTTTCAATGCTTAAATTTCCCTCCCTAGCACAGTATCTGGTGCTCACTCTTATTCTGAAAGTTTCCATGCTCTAAGTTCTCCCTTTCCTTTGTTCCTCTTCCCTCAACTCTAGGTAGACATTGATACATCTTTTCCAATTATCCCAAAATGGTTTCCATACTCCTTTATTTATTTAAATACAGGTTCTTGCTCTGCTACCCAGGATAGAGTGGTGCAATAATAGCTCACTGTTACCTCAAACTCCTGGGCTTAAGTCATCCTCTTGTCTATGATCTTGCTGAACAGTAATTATTTAAGCAAAAGTCTATTTTTGTTCACAGATGTTAGTTCTGTATCATTTTATCCTTATTTTTTCAGGGTCTAACCCAACATATTTGCTCAATAAATATTTGTCAAAGGAGAAAAAAGATGGATTATTCAGTAAATGGCACCAGATAACTGTCTACTTGGAGGAAAGTAAAGTTAGGGTTTACTTTCCTCACAACATACAGCTTACATTTAGCAAAGACATAATAATAAAAGGACTCTTATACCTCAATAATAAAAATATAACTCAAAAATAGGCAAATGATCTGAACAGATGATTTCTCCAAAGATGGTACACAATAAGCTCATGAAAATATTCTTAACATAATTAGCCATCAGAGAAATACATATTAAAATCATTATGAGATATACACCCATGTTCATGCCAGAATCATTCACAATAGTCAAGAGGTGGAAATAACCCAATTGTCTATTGATGGATGAATGAATGTGGTAAATACATACAATCAAATATTATTCAGCCTCAAAAGAAAGGAAATCCTGTCATGTTACAATACTGAACCTTGAAGACATTATGTTAACTGAAATGAATGGGTCACACAAAGACAAATATTGTATGAGTCCACTTATGAGGTATGTAAGTTGTCAAATATTCACAGAGACAGAAAGCAGAATGATGGTTACCGGGGGCTGCAGTGGACTGTGTGACAGAGTGAGGTTTCAACTCAAAAAAATTATGTTGCGCCCATACTATGGTGGTACTAATCAGTATTAAAATAAGAAGCTCTAGATCACACATATTTGCTCGTATATGCATAAAATATGTTGGAAAGATGCAAAGAGGTTGTCTCTGGGAGGAGAACTGAATCACTGGAGATGAAAGAGAGAGACTCACTTTCACCATAATATACTCTTCACTTTTTTTTACTATTTTTATACATTACTTATTTTTAAAAAATAATAAAATTAAAATTTAGACCTCTCTAAATTAGGATGTGATAAACTGGATAATGTCATATCCTGGTCAAAATATTAATCCCTATAACTTTTAGGGAAGCTAATGTTGATTAACATTAACAGGGGTCTCTTCAACTCAATGTCATATCTATGGAATATTGCTAGAAACTACCTTAATATCCACCAAGAAGGAAAAAGCTAAATACATTGTAGAACATTATGGAATGATACAGAGCTATTAAGAGAATGAGGGAGGCCTGTAAGTGCTCACTTGAAAGGGGGTTTATACGCTTTTGTTACGATAAAACACCGAGATGCAGGCAAATATGTCTAATAAAATTCTATTTTAAAACTTATGTGTTGGCTGAATCTCACAGACATAGTGTTGAGTAAAAGAAGCCAGCCACAAAGAACACATACTGTAGGATTTCACTGATATCATGTTCAGAAGCAGGTGCCCTAAGCATACCTTGCTCTATGCATCTTTTCCATCTGGATGTTCACCTGTGTATCTTTTCTAATATCCTCTATAATAAACGGGTAAATATAAGTAAAGTACTTCCCTAAGTTCTGAGAGCTGTTCTAGCAAATTAAGCACCCAAAGAGGGTATCAAAGGAACCCCATTTTATAATCAATAAGTCAGAAGTACAGGTCATAACCTGGGATTGATGATTGACATCTGAAGTGGGGGCAGTCTTGTGGGACTGAGCCCTCAGCTTATGAGATCTGACATAATATGTCCAGGTAGGTAGTGTCATCCTGATTGGCTGGTGTTTGGGGGAGGGGGAAATCTCCACACATTTTGGTTATCGCAGGTAAGTAAGTATTTTGTGTTGTAGTGACTGAGAATAGAGAGACAAAAGTTTGGTTTTGTCCTACTCTTATAGTATCACACTGATATGGATTGAATGAACCTCCTCAAAAACCATATGTTAAAGCCTCATGTGTGACTGTTTTTAGAGACAGGGCCTCTAAGGAGATGTAGGGTGGGGTCTTGATCTGACAGGATGAGTATCTTCTTCTCAGAGAGCTTGCTGTTTCTCTCCACATGTACATATACAAAGAAGAAAACATGGCTAGGCATGGTGGCTCATACCTAAAATTCCAGCACTTAGGGAGGCAAAGTGGGGAGGATCAATTGAGGCCAAGAATTTGAGACTAGCCTGGACAACACAGTAAGATTCCCATATCTAAAAATAATAAAAAAAAAGAGAACATGTGAGCACACATTGAGATGGTGGCTATGTATAAGCCAAGAGATGAGGCCTTAGAGTGAAATCTACCTTCTTAGCCCTTTGATCTTCAACTTCCTAGCCTTCAAAGCAGTGAGAAATAAATTTGTTTTTTTTAAGTTTTCAAATGAAGTTTATTAGAGAAGGAAAAAAGGAGAGATAGACTTGCCAAAACCTGTGGGGGCAAGAGAAACCACCAAATTTCCGTTGTTGAAAAGACCCAGTCTGTGGTATTTTGTTGTGGAATATACACACAAACTTTTTTTTAATTATATAAATGTAATCATACTACACACTGTTTTGTAATTTGTTTTATGAGGGAGATTAACGTAACCCAAATTCTCCTCACATAATTAAATACATTTCTACCACATAATTGCATGGTATTCCTCTGTGTGTGTGTGTATGTGTGTACGAGGGGGGACCCCCCAAAAAACCCAGAATTTATTAAAATTAAAATTAAGTGTGTATTTATTCTTACATGTTTAAACTTCAGTCACCTTCAAAGTACTCTCCATTTGATGAAATACTCCTATGGAGACACTTTTTCCACTGCAGTTTTTGAACTTGTCAATTTTGATGTCTTCTACCAGTGCTTTTAGTGCTTTTTTGATTTTTGTTTCACTTCTTCCCCATCACAAAGATTTGAGAACTTTTTTCATCCAGGAAACAACAGAAAAATGCTTGGGGTGAGATTGGGTAAATAGGGATGGTGGGGCAGGGGTTCATGTCGTTTTTGGTGAAAAACTGCTGAACACTCAGCAAGGTTTGGGCAGGTGCGCTCATAAATCACCCAGTATGAAATGGGCAAATGCGTTAATCTCCCCCCCCAATTTTTTTTTAACTGAAGCTGAATGCAGCCTCTCAGAATGCTAGCTGGCCCACTGATGCCAATGGGTTCCTAGAACACTTACCTAGCGGGGGAAGCCTGTAGTACATGGGACCTGTCCTCCAAAAGGTAATTCTGGGGTTTTTTTTTGTGACTTCTGGGCTCTCCTTGCTAAGTGTGTTTGACATAAGGTAGAAAAATGAGTATGTCTTTAGCCACTCTATGTAATGACACTGCTTTTGTTAAGGAGTGCTAGAGAAGAAAGAACTGTATTGGCTTTACCACCAAAATTCTCTGTGATCTACCCATTAGTTTTCCTGTAAGAAAAATGGGCATATCCACTCATATGCTTTACTTCTATCTTCTTCACCTCTTGATTTGATGAAATTTAAAAATGTCTGAAAAATGTTAGTTTTCTTGAAATTTACAGACCACATAAAGAAAATTTTTATTCTCATTTTTTCCCTTTTATTGCTTAGTAAATGAATGGGACAGACCCATCAGGAATATGGCTTCATTTATAGCTTATTAAAATTAGATACAAATTCTTCAAAAAAAGGCATAACTGAAGTAAATACTGTTAGGGGATCACAACACAGTATAAATCTCATGTATGTGTTAGTAGTTCATCTTCTGTTATTACTAGGTTTAATTTTTATTAATAGCAGATTAACTATACAAAGTCTTCAAGTCGTGAGTGTTGATAAAGTAAATATCCAAATGTTTTACAATAGACTTTCTTATCACCATGTTGACACCAACATAGGCTTAAAACTATAAGCTCCATTCCTTTCAGGCATTCTATTAACTCAATACAGGAAATCGCATCAAGTAGGGTCATGTCTTGCTGTGTTAGCTGATGCAAGGTGTAATCATGGGTAAGTATTTCACCATTCTCTTATATGGTTTTAGAAAAAAATCTTTAAAATATTAGAGTTGGATACAATAATTTACAAGATTTCTAAAAACTCTCAACTTCTACTAGGCAATTTCAGGTGCCTAATACTCTGTCCTAGAACAGAGGGAATTAGTCTGGGTTTAAAGGGCCCTTTGTGTAAGTTTGCCTACATATGAGGAAATTATTTAGATAATGTAGAACCTTGAATAGTTAAGGCTTGAATGAATGGGGCTAGATCATGGATAGCACATTCTCTCT
This sequence comes from Carlito syrichta, assembly GCF_000164805.1. NCBI lineage: Eukaryota > Metazoa > Chordata > Mammalia > Primates > Tarsiidae > Carlito > Carlito syrichta. Next base: position 19,740 of record NW_007248891.1, read on the forward strand.
AAAATCAGAAATGCAGAGCATAATCAGGAGTGTAACTTGTTATTCTACAAGCTAATTTTCTGTTTTCTCTTTATCCTTACATAACATGTAACATTACACTATTTAAAAAAGAAATACATTTTATTTAAAAATTATCATTTGTAGGATACTATTATATGAGAAGATATGTAAAACACTTGGCAGAAGACATAGCACATGATAAACCATAAATATTAGTTACTGTTGTTTGGTTTTAAATCAAACTACTGGTTCTGTAATTCTAGGTTCCAGGATTTAAAAGTATCAGCTTTCATTATTGCTGCAGCTTCTTTGGTGTACATGAAGCTTCAGAAATCAGCAGAAGCAGGCAGAGAATGCTCAGTGCTCATGGCAGTGATATCTACTAAGTGGCAAAAAGCACAGCTTCTATAAAATACTTTTCTAGACTTTCCAAATGTTTTACAATAGGCTGTCTTATTTTTGTTATCAGAAAACAAAACAAATATTTTCCCAATAAAGAAAAGAAATAATGCTTTAAAGTTCTCTTGCATACCTGAAAAAGTAAAAGTATGAACTGATGGTGTTTCTATAAATGTCACCCTGAAATTACAATTTTAAGATTCCACAATGTCAAGCATGTGAACAGGTAACAAGTACAAGTAGTCTATTAAATGAGTGCAAAAAATGTAATTTCCCCAGTGATAGCAGAATAAAAATTTCATCATTTGTGCTTTAGGTAGGGGAAAAAACACTACTAAATATTCCAAGGCTGAATTTACTACTATTAAAGCAAAAGCCCACATTTTTTTTTTTTTTTAAAGTGAGAAAGCAGGATTTATTGAGAGGACAGAGAAGCTCCCACTGTGGGAGGGGACCTTAAGGGATTGCCCCAAAGCCCACTTTCTAAAAGTGAGACAGCTGTATTTTTGATATAAAAGTATACATTTATGAGTGAAGTAAAACTTATTCTTTAAAGCAACTATAGTAACAATAGGGAAGGTCTGCTAAAACAACAATGGCCATTATAGAAAAGGGAAAGTTAAAAGGACAGATACCTGCACACAATTCTAGACTTTTACTATTGTGCTGTTTCCCTGGTGAGTTTTTTGAAGATGAGGTCTGTTTCTGTTTGGTTTTTAAGTATTTCTCAATTCAAATATCACTAAATGTTTTCTAACTAGCTAGCTAATAGTCTAATCTAGAAGTTTAAGATTTTTAACCATTTCATACATGATTGTAATTATACATTATTTAATCATATTGTAACATTCTATTTATAATTGATGTAACATGTTACAATATCCTTTTAAATAAATGGTTCCAAAAAGGAATTTAATACTCCTGAAGATTTTTAAAACCAAAATTAAAAAAAAAGATTAATTAAAAAAATAGAAATAGCCTATTCACAGAATTAAATAAAAATCATTAATTAGAATACATAATGAGCTATGTGAAGCACTGGTAGATTATTACATTTAATTAGTTTAAACACGGCTAATGGGATGTGCAATTCATATTCCTTTAAAATGACAATGATTAGGATCTTATCATTTCATGTTAAACCAAACTATATGTTATAGCCCATATATTCTTAAAGATATGAAAGTATCTTCTAACTTTGGTTTATATTAGCTATTTCACACAAATGCCAAAATTAAACCCAAAATATGGCAATAATCATGCATAGATAATATAACACTAAATCAATATGCAGGTTGGGAGAAGGGTGAGTTAAATAAAGTCAAAGCTGTAAAGGTCAATACTGTATAATAGTTTTAGTGGTGTTTTTTTTCCTTTAAGTCAGAGTCTCACTCTGTCGCTCAGGCTGGAGGGCGGTGGCAGGCACATGGCCATCGCAGCCTTGACCTACTGGGCTCAGGTGATCCTTCTGCCTCAGCCTTCCAAGCTGGAACTACAGGCATGCACCACTATGCCCAGATAACTTTTTTAATTTATTGTAGAGAGGAGGTCTCGCCAAATTGCCTAGGCTGGTCTTGAACCCGTGAGCTCAGGCAATTCTCTCACCTCAGCCTCCCAAAGTGCTGGGATTATAGGCATGAGCCACTGCGTCTGGCTTTAGTGGTATTTAAAATAAAAAAATATTGCCTGGGATTATGGGTGTCTGTTCATATTCATTCTCTGAAAATGTTTTTAGTTTTTGTTTTTTTAAGACACACACATACAAAATAAACATTATAGCCTCACTAAAAATTACTTAAGCTTTGTATACATGTGTGAAAACAAGCCCTTATCCCCAGGCATTTTTGTCATTTAGACATTATTTTATATACTCTATGGTAGACTTTTTTTGTCTGTTATTGATTAGTTTTCATTTATTATTTTATTAAATTATAAAATCATATGTTCTTTGTAGACAACATAAATACAGAAACATATGAAGTCAAAAGTTATCTTTCAGATATTTTAATCCTATTCTTTATGTGTACAAACATAGTAAATATTAAATGTGGTTATATGCTTTGTACATATAAATATATGTATATATAAATATATTTTATACACATATACATTTGTTAAAAGTTTTGCTAAACTCAGGAGAAGTTTGATCTTTAAAAACATACTGAACAAGTCAGGTGTGGTAACTCATGCCTATAAACCCAGTGATTTGAGAGGTTCATGTGGGAGGACTGCTTGAGGACATGAGTTTGAGACTAACCTGGACAGCATAGTGAGACATCATCTCTACAAAAAGATTAAAAAATTAGTTAGATATGGTGGCACGTTCCTACAGTCCCAGCCACTTGGGAGGCTGAGGTGGGAGGATCACTGGAGCCCAGGAGTTTGAGGTTACAGTGAATCATATGATCTCACCACTGTACTCCAGCCTGGGTGATAGAGTAAGACTCTTTATTGAAAATAAATAAATAAATAAATAAAACAATAAAAAAAAGAACAAAAAAAGACAAATGTGAGAAGTTAGATATACTAATTAGTTTGGTTTAATTATTTCACAATGTGTACACATATCAAAATATCACATTGCCTACTGTAAATATAAAAAATAAATGTTTAAAAAGGAATTAAAAACAAACAAAAGCATACTGGTTCTAGGAAAATATATTTGAAAGAATTTTTAGTAAACAATTTTAAATGGAAAATACATTTACCTCCCTTAATTCCCTAAATATCACTGCAATGTTAAAAAAATAAATAAATAAATGGCAGATATTTTGAGAGACTAAAAAAAAGTAAGAGTGAGAAAAGAGTTAAGCAGTGCTGAGCAGGTCACACAGCAATAGTAGCTGGCCCCTAGACAACCATGGACAACCCTTTCCTCTAGAGCTGTGGCTGTAAAGAACAAGGGAAGGAATGTTATGGCTGGGAAAAGAGCTGAAGGCCCAGGATAGGGCCAGAGGCTCAGGACATGAATCGCTTCACTTGCTACTTGGGGGTTCTTAAAAGTTCAGTAAAGTATCGCCTGCTGGTACTTGGAGACAGTGCCCTAAAGAACTTCAGAATGTTGCCAAGACACAAACTTCTTAGCCTGCAAGATGAAAGGCGAGGCAAAGCAGTGACTGCCTCCCTGTAATTTCCCTTTTCCCTTCCCACTAGAAAGTACAACTCAGTTCAGACTCAGACGATCCCCTTGGTTGAGGCCACAGGAGTAAGTCAGGGAGTGACTCTCACAGAGAAGGTGGTTGTAGTTCAACTCTAAGGCTTCATCTGCCACGCTGAGTCTCCAAGCCACCACTTTGCTGAGATACAGCTTCTAGCTCTGGTTGGCTCCTAGCTTGGGAGCCCCAAGAGGGAGGGAGAAAAGGAGTAGTGGCAGTCATCTGCTGAGAAGAACTATACAGTGACACAAATGCTTTTGCTAACCACACTACCAACACTGATTCTGTTTTGAAACATACACAGAGAAAAATACTGAGACACAAGAAGAAAAACAACTTAAAAGAAGGAAGACCAAAGACAGCAATCACCTAAATAATCCCACCTAAACAGAACATACAGGAAAAGGAGAGAGTTTCGAAGACAATCATACACACTAGTTCATTTTTTTTTGAGTTGGAGTTTCACTCTGTTGCTGAGACTGGAGTGCAGTGGCTGCTCCTGGCCACCGAAGCCTCAACCTGCTGGGCTCCGGCGATCCTTCCGCCTCAGCCTTCCAAGTAGCCGGAATTACAGGCATGCGCTACCACGCCCGGCTGATTTTTTAATTTATTGTAGAGATGAGGTCTTGCTGCCCAGGCAGGTCTCGAACCCGCGGGCCCAGGCAATCCACTCACCTCAGCCTACCAAAGGCGTGGGATTACAGGCTGAGCCACCGAGCCCGGCTACTAGTTCATTCTTACCCACAGGAGATCTGTTCCAACAAATCGTGGATAGTACTGAATCTTAAATATGCTATGGTTTTGTCTTATACATACATGCCTATGATAAAGTTTAATTGCTAAATTGACAAAGTAAATGATTAACAACTAATAATAAAATAGAACAATTATAAAAATATACTATCATAAAAATTAAGTGAATGTGGTCTCCTCACTCTCTCTTAAAATATCTCATTGTATAGTACTCACCTCTTTTCAGACTAAGGTTGATGACAGGTAACAGAAACCACAAAAAGCAAACCTGCAGATAGGGGGACTACTGTATACGCAGGAAGGAAATGGAGCAATGTTTATAAAATTCTGGATTAGGAAAATTAGTGTTAATATGTAATGGCAAAATAAAGATATTTTAAGACATTAAGATATTTTAAGACATACTAGTACTCAGAGAATATATTAATCTAAGTACAATTTTTCTGAAAATCACCTGAGAAAGTATTGCACCAAAATAAATAGGAATTAGAATGAAGAGAGGGAAAGATGTGGTATAAAAGAAACAAGATGGCAACAAAGCTGGTAAAAGCTAAGTTTAATTATTGATGGTATGGTTGTGAATTGTTAGGAAAGGATTTATAAAATAGAAGTCAAAAAAGGTAAAACAAAATTAATCATCCAGAAATTAAACTTCCATGTATTTCAACAAAATCTGGAGGCAGGCAAGGGGAACACAAGCTTTCTAAAGGGAAGGTTTCGTGTTGTTTGTAGGTAAAGACGGAGAGTTTGAGGTAAAAAGTACCAGTGGAAATAAAGGTGCATATATGTTTGCTAGAAATCTGAATTAAGTTCTAGTAGACTAGAATTAGGCTTCAGAACCTCCAAATGTATCTGACAGAATAACAAAAATGACTGAATGAGGAAGTAGTCTTAATTCAGAGGAGCTAGGAAATCCCACAATTCTAGAATACACAGGGTCCCCTGACTTCATGAAAGTGCTGTGGATCTGTGGTGTGGGAATGGGGGTGGTGGCTTTTTTTTTTGGGGGGGGGAGGTAATAGCCAGAAGGACAGTTTTACCTTGCCATAGCCACATATACAAGCCCAAGTTCCCAAATTTCCTTAAGTGGCATTTAGTACAAGCTGGTTTGAGCATTAGAGTAACAGAATAATTTAAGAGCAAAATCAGTGCTGGACATTGTAGATGGCTTTGAAGGGTAATTACACACTAGTAACTGTCTGACTTGAGGCAAATAACTAATCATCAAAGGAAAGTGTGGAAAGGCATCTCAAAACAACTAGAAGATTATTTTTCTTCCAAATGATTACTTTAAATTGGTGTCTCATTTCCTGTGACCTTTCTGTAAAGTATGTTATTAATATTTATGTTAATATCTTTAATGAAAAACTATCCTGCTTTCTAAAATGAAAACTTCCTACACCAAATGGGCTGTCTTTGGTGGGTTTCAGCTTGCAGATATGTAAAGAATACTTTTCTCAGAATAATGTTGGTTAGACAGCAGTGCTACCTATCCTGAGATAGGTTAGGAGATGGATGACTCGGGATTTTTTTACAGAATCATTTATTTATTTAAAAAATGTTTCCTCTCTTCATTGCTGCTTTCTTTCTTAAAACGTGTAATTATATTTAAGGGCTATAAGTGCAGTTTTCTTACATGCATATGTTGAGTAATGGTGAAGTCTGGGTTTTTAGTGGACTCATCACCTGAACAAGTGAACACTGTACCCAACAGGCAATTTTTCAACCCTCATCCTCTCCCACCCTCCTTCCTCCTGCAGTCTCCAATGTCTATTGTTCCACTCTGAATACCATATGTACCCATTGTTTAGCTCCCACTTATAAGTGAGAACAAGGTGTTTGACTTTCTGCTTCTGAGTTATTTCAGTTAGGATAATGGCCTCCAATTCTACCCATGTTGCTGCAAAATTTATGATTTCATTCTTTTATATGGGTGAGTATTCCATGGTGTATATACCACATTTTCTTTATCTAATCCTCTGTTGATGGACATTTAGGCTGATTTCATATCTTTGCTATTGTGAATAATGCTGCAGTAACCATAAATGCAGTTGTCTTTTTGATATAATGATTTATTTTCTTTTGGGTGTATACCTAGTAGTGGGATTGCTGGATTGAATGGCAATTCTATTTTTAGTTCTGTGAGAAATCTCCATACTGTTTTCCACTGAACTTATACTAATCTGCATTTCCATCAACAGTGTATAAGCGTTCCCTTTTCTCCACATTTTTGCCAATATCTTTTGCTTTTTGCTTTTTAATAGTAGCCATTCTGACTGGTATAAAATGATATCTCATTGTGGTTTTAATTTACATTTCTCTGATGATTCATTATGTTGACTATTTTTTCATGTGTCTGTTGGGAAGGCTAGAGATTCTTAAACTCTCCAGACTGGAAATTTTCAAAAGTCTCTTAGATTTCTTTTTCTTTTTAAACTTTTTACCATGCAATTTTCAAACCAAATTCCAAACACCTCAAAAATTGAATGAATCTCACACTTTCATAAACTTCAACAACTGTCACTAACTCATGGCCAATCTTGTTTCATCTGTACCTCGCCTTCCACTTGGATTATTTTAAAGAAAAACTTCAGGCATATCTTTTCATTCTCAATTACTCTATTGTATTACTATTTAATTATTTTAAGAAATCCACTTTTTCCTGAGCAGGACCAAAAACACCCTCTTAAAAATGGCAAAGAAGAGGAGGTGGTCAAATGTCTAATAAAATGTATAGATGTGACTGGACTTTATCAATATTTTGTGGCTACAGCAATAATGAAGATGGGTGCTGCTGTTAGTTCAAATAATTAATTTGCTGTTTAGACAGGAAAGATACATATTTTGTCAATTTCATCTCTCAAAATAATCTCTAAACACTCATTCATTACTCCGTTGCTTTTCTATGTTCAGCTATAAATGCTCATTTCTTTTTATTTTATTTTTATTTATTTAAAAGATGTGGGGTACAGTTCAGGGTTAAGTATACAAATGTTCATTATGCAGGTACCCTTGTTGATGAGGTGTGCCCCTCCCTCCCCTGGCAGTTTCCTATAACTGCCAATCTCACTCCTCCACTGGTAGTTTCCCACAACTGCCAATCCATTTCTTACAGTATTACAATAATTGTTCAAGGTCCGCTTATGAGTGAGAACATACGGTACTCTGTTCTTTGTTTCTGTATAGATCACTGGAGTGTGACAGACTCTAAATACATCCAAGTTGCTGTGAAGTCCGTGTTTGTCTTTCTTTACGGCTGCATAATATTCCATTGTGAATATGTACTACATTTTTTTTATACAGTCCAGTTTTGATGGGCAGCATGGTTGGTTCTATGCTTTTGCTACTGTGAACAGAGCTGCAACAAACATGCATGTGCAGGTATCTTTTTTGTAGAGGGATTTGAGTTCCTCTGGGTATATTCCCAATAGGGGGATTGCTGGGTCATATGGAAGGTCAATTTCTAGTTCTTTCAGAAACTGCACACTGTCTTACAAAGAAGTTTCACTATTTGCATTCCCAACAGCAGCACTGAAGCGTTTTTTTCTCTGCATCCTTGCCAGCATTTGTTGTTTGTTTTATTAATGATGGCCATTCTTACTGGGGTTAGGTGGTATCTCAATGCAGTTTTGATTTGTATTTCTCTGGTGCTTAGTGAGGAAGAGCACTTTTTCATATGTCTGTTGGCTGCCCATATATCTTCTTTTGAGAAGTGTCTATTCATGTCTTTTGTTTGCTTTTTTTTTTGACTTGGAGTATCACTCTGTCGCCCAGACTGGAATGCAGTGGCCGATCCCGGACACCACAGCCTCAACCTGCTGGGCTCTGGCGGTCCTTCCGCCTCAGCCTTCCAAGTAGCTGGAATTACAGGCATGTGCTGCCACGCCCGGCTGATTTTTTTTGATTTATTGTAGAGATGAGGTCTCGCTGCCCAGGCGGGTCTTGAACCCGCGGGCTCAGGCAATCCACTCACCTCAGCCTTGTCCGCTTTTTAAAGGGGCTGTTTGCTTTTTTCTTTTTGGTATGTTTCAGTTCCTTGTAGATCCTAGATGTTAGGCCTTTGTCAGATATACAGTTGGCAAATATTTTTTCCCCTTCTATGGGCTGTCTCCTCGCTATTTTGATGGTTTCTTTTGCTTTGGGAAGCTTGTTAGTTTGGTGAGGTCCCACTTGTCTATCATTTCTTGTGGTACGGGCACTTAGGGTTTTGATCAGGAATTGGCTACCTCTTCCAATTTCCATAATGGTGTCTGCTGCATTTTCTAAGATTCTTATAGTTTGAGGTTTTACATTTAGGTCTTTGTTCCATTTAGAGTTAATTTTTGTGTATGGTGATAGGTAGGGGTCCTGTTTCAATCTTCTGGATGTGATCAGCCAGTTTTCCCAGCACCATTTACTGAATAGGTTCTCTTCTCCCTAGTGGTAGTTAGTTGTTGGAGGCTTTGTCAAAGATGAGTCTGTTGAGAAATTGAGGTTTTTGCTTCTGGAAAAAAAGGTTTTTGGTCTATATGCCTGATCTTGTACCAATACCAGATTGTTTTGATTACTGTAGCCTTATAGTAAAGTTTGAAGTCTTGGAGGTGTGATACCTTCTGCTTTGTGTCTTTTGATAAGGATTGTTTTGACTGTGTGGTCATTTATGTTTCCATTTGAATTTCTGTATTGTCATTTCCCGGTCTGAGAAAAATGATGTTGGTAATTTAATGGGTATTGTGTTGAACCTGTAGACTGCCTTGGTATGATGAACATCTTAATCATGTTGAATATTTTTCCATTTGTTCATGTCTTCTTGGATTTCTTTGAGCAGTGTTTTATAGTTCTCACCATAAAGGTCTTCCACTTTCTGGTTAGGAAGATGCCGAGGTATTTCATTTTTTTTGTGGCTATTGTGATTATGCTTTTTATTTGGTTCTCTGCCTGCTTGTTGTTGTATAAGAATGCAACTGTCTTTTGCACTTTTATTTTGTACTCTGAGACTTTTCCAAAGTCCTTTATCAGTGCAAGCAGGTTTTTGACAGAATTCTTTTGGATTTTTGAGGTATATGATCATATCGTCAGCTAAGAGGGATATCCTGACTTCCTCTTTTCCTATTTGGATACCCCTGTTTTTTTTATCTTGTCTAATTGACCTAGCTACGATTTCTAACACAATGTTGAAGAAGAGGGGTGAGAGTGGGCAGTCTTGTCTTGTTCCAGTTTTCAATTTCTGTCCATTTAGTAATATGTTAGCTGTGGATTTATCATTATTGGCACTTACTATTTTGAGGTATGCTCCTTCTATACCTAGGTGCTTGAGGGTTTTTATCAAGAAGGGATGCTGGATTTTATCAAAAGTGTTTTCTGCATCTTAATGATATAATCATGTGGTTCTTGTTTTTATATCTCTTGATGTATTTAATTACATTTATGGTCTTGAGGACGCTGAACCAGCCCTACATCCTGGGGATGAAGCCTACTTGGTCATGGTGAATGATTTTTGAGATATGTGTTTTGGATCCAATTTGCTAAAATCTTGTGAGAATTTCTGCATCTATGTTCATAAGGGATATTGAACTGTAGTCCTCTTTTTTTCTGTTGGATCTTTACCCGGTTTGGGTATCAGTGTGATATTAGCTTCGCAAAATGATTTGGGGAGAATTCCATCTTTCTCAATTGCCTGGAATATTTTCAATAGGATTGGTATCAGCTCCTTCTGGTACATTATGTAGAATTCTGCTAGAAAGCCATCTGGTCCAGGGTTTTTTATAGGTAGTTTTCTTATGATAGAGTCAATTCCCTGGGTTATAGGTTTATTTAGTGCTTCAATGTCTTCTTGTTTCAACCTGGAGAGGTTGTGTGATGTCAGAAAGTCCTCCATTTCATTTAGGTTATCAAGTTTGTTTTCATATAGGTGTACATAGTAATCTCTGTTAATCTTTTGTATTTCTTCGGGGTCAGTTGTGATTTGATCTTTTGAATTTCTGATTGTGTTTATTTGGGCTTTTTCTCTCTTTTACTTCGTGATTCTAGCTAGGGGTCCATCAATCTTGTTAAGTTTTTCAAAGAACCAGCACTTTGTTTTGTTGATGTTTTCTATGATATTTTTGTCTTCTGTGTCCCGTAATTGGGCTCTTATTTTGGTGATTTGGATTCTTCTGCTAAAATTAGGGTTGTGGTGGTCTTCTTGTTCTAGCTCCCTTAGTGATTTGTTAGGCTCTCAATTTGTGATGTTTCCATTTTCTTGATGTGTGCTTGTAGAAATATAAATTTCCCTTTTACAACTGATTTCATGGTATCCCAGAGGTTTTGGTAAGATGTTTCTCCATTTTCATTTTTTTCCAGGAATCTTTTAATTTCTGTTTTCATTTCAGTGTGACCCAGTAGTTGTTCAGCATCATGCTGTTTAGTGTCCATGTCTTTGTGGGCTCTGGGAAAATTTTGTTGGTGTTGATATTTATTTTTATTCCACTGTGGTCTGAGAATGTACATGGCAAGATTTCAACCTTATGGAATTTGTTTATGCTTGATTTATGGCCAAGGATGTGATTGGTCTTGGAGTATGTTCCTTGTGGTGATGAGTAGAATTATATATTCTGTGGTTGTGGGATGGAATATTCTGTAGTTATCTATTAAGTCCATTTGGTTGAGTGTCAAGTTTAGGTTCTGTATCTGCTTGTTGATTTTTTGCCTTGATGATCTATCTAGGGCTGTTAGTGGGGTATTCAAGTCCCCTGCTATAATAGTGTTAGAGTCAATATATTTTTTTAGTTTACTTAGTAGTTGCTTTATAAATGCTGGTGCTCTTGTGTTGGGTGCATATATGTTTAGGATGGATATTTCTTGTTGATGGATTGAACCTTTTATCATTATGTAGTATCCTTTTGTATCTTTTTAAATTTTTGATAGCTTAAAGGTTGTTTTGTCTGATATTAAAATCACAACTCCTGCCTTTTTTTGTGATCCATTTGCCTGGAAACCTGTTTTCTTTTCTTTAACTTTGAGTCTGTGTGCATCCCTCTTGTGAGATGAGTTTCCTGGATGCAGCAAATAATTGGGTTATGGTTTCTTATCCAGTTTGCCATTTTGTTTCTTTTCAGTGGAGCATTTAGTCCATTCATATTCTGGGTGATTATTGAAATCTGATTGTTTATCCCTGTCATGATGTTCTTATAAAGTTTTTTCTTTGTTTGTTTTCTTTTGACTTTGGGGTTGATGTATGTGTGTGTTTCCAAGTTTCTTGTTGTGATATATTCTCTATCGTTTCTGTGCTCTGCTGTTCTCTTGGGAAGTGTGTGGTCATTCTTTATTTTCTTTCTTCTGTGCTTAATACCTTTTTAAGGGTCTCCTGTATTGCTGGTCTGGAAGCTGCATAAACTCTTAGGGATTGGATGTCTGGGAAGGATTTTAATTCTCCATCACTGATGAGGCTGAGCTTGGCTGGACAGGAAATTCTTGGTTGAAATTGTTTATCTTTGAGGACTTTGAAAACTGGATTCCAATGTCTTCTACCTTGTAGTGTTTCTGATGATAGGTCTGTTGCTATTCTGATTGATTTTCCCCAGTAGGTAGTCGGATCTTTCTCTCTTGCCACCTTTAGGGTTTTTTCTTTTGTGCCTACTTTGTGTATGTGAATTACTATGTGTCTGGGGTTTGGTCTTCTCATTTGATTTTTTGTGGGGGTCCTCTGTTCTCTGTATGTTTGGCTGTTCACATCTCTAGTGAGATGGGGAAAGTTTTCTTGGATTATATCCTAGACTACTTGCTCCAAGGTGTTCTCCATTTCCTTTTCTTCTTCTGGGATACCAATTAGGTGTAGATTTGTCCTCTTGATACAACCTCACATTTCTTGTAGGCTTTGCTCTTTCTTTCTGAGTTTTCTTTCTATGTTTTTTACAGATAAGTGAATTCCATGTTCTGGTCTTCAGGTTCTGAGATTTTTTTTTTTGGCTAGATTAATTCTGCTTTCCATGCTTGTTTTCTTGTTATTTATTTCCTGGATGAAATTTTTCTTTTCCACAATCTCTCTTACAAGTTATTTCAGTGTTCTCTTGTCTTTCTTGAGTCTTACTCACTCTTTCCATCATTCCTTAATCCCCATTGTATTTTGGGGCCAGTTGTTGGTATCTTCTATTGTTTGGGTTCCGAGGTCTGTATTTTCACTTTTCTCTTTGTTACACATGAAATGACCTGTGGTCTTCCTTTGGTTTTTCCTCATTTATAACAGATCTCTTGCTTTTCTCTTTAGTTCTGTTATTCAGTGTCAGTGGGAGAAGCTTTCCCTTCTGATGTTTTGCCCAGCCCTCTATTCTTCTTTGATTCAGGCTCTAGATTTGTTCTATTTTGAAACAGGACACTGATCTCCTTGGAGATCTTCTTTGTCTTTTTCTGGTCATACCGTTTGTCCCTCAGCTGGATCAGGGTAGGGGGTGGAACACCTGAGACTCAGAACTTGTCAGGTCCTTCTGAAGTTTGTGCTTTAGGATATTCCATCTGGGATACAATCAACTCCTGAGTCACAGAGATTGGGTCTGTTGCTCCATGGTGAGCAAGTTGAGCACTTTCCTGCCCCATTTTCAAGATGTTGGCGGGGGCCTCTTTTGTCTTCTCTGGTGGGACTCTACCTTTGGGCTCCCTCTGCAGCCCTTGCTGCCAGTGTCTGGCCTGGTGCTGAAGTGATGAGGCAAAGCCTGGAGTTGGCAGTCTCTCCTGCTGCAGTGGTGAGGCAGAGCCTGAAGCTGGTAGTCTCTCCCCACCGTTTCTTCACAGGAAAACTTTTGTTTGTCTTAAGAAAAATGGCTGTCGGCTTCCGAGACTTGGGAAGCACTAGGGACTAAGCAGAGAAACTGTAGCACCAGCTGCTTCACCAGGAGGGCCCTGGCCACTTGCTCACAAGCCCCCACTTAGTCAGTCTCTCCCAGCATTTTCTCCCAGGACAGGTTTTGTTGATTTAAAAAAAAATGGCACTTGGCTTCTGTATCCTGAGAATTGCTGGGGTCCAAGCTGAGCAGCTGTGGCACCAGCTGCTACACCAGGAGAGCCCTGGCTGCTAGCTCCCTAGCCCTCACTCATTCAGCTACTGACATGACCACCCAATCACCAGTACATACACAAAATTTTCCATATACTCACTCACTCACACTGGGACTTGCATAGTCTGACTGGCTCGGCCATCATCTTTCTGACACCCCCTATCTTGAATGCTCATTTAAAAACTGTAATATTTCTACACAGTATATATGCCATTTTGTTGACAAACAAATTGATATGGCAATTTCAGTGTTGCCTATAAGCATAGTAACACACAAGCAGCACCTTCCAACACCAATTCATGGTAAAACTCTCAGCAAACTAGGAATGGGGGAACTTTTAAATATGATTCAGAGCATCTACAAAAAAACCCCTATAGCTAATATCATATTTAATATGAAAGAATGTTTTCCCCTTAAGATTGGAAACAAGACAAGTATGTTCAATCTCACCACTCTTATTCAACATAGTAATTAAAATTCTGGCCAGCACAAGAAAAAGAAATAAAAGGAAGATTAAAGATTAGAAAGAAAAAAGAAAACTGTCCCTCTTTGCAGATGACATGGTTGTCTACAAAGAAAATCCCAAGGAATGTATAAAAAAAAAGTGAATTGAGCAAGGTCACAGTGTAAAAGATCAACACACCAAAATCAATTTCATTTCTATATACTAAAAGCAAGCACATAAAAACAAAACCATAAAAACAGTTATACATGTGCATATTTGTATGTATGTGAATCTGTGCCAGTACTTTCTTTCCCAGCTCTGTCCATTGAGAGAAATAATAACCAAGGAGCAAAGAGCATCCTGAGCACCCAGAGCTTGGTTTTTCAAATACCATTCTCTACTAGAAGGAAGGGGCACCTTAAAGAAATGTCTTATTCCAGGCTTGGGGTTAGGGAGGCATAAATGAACAGTAGAATGTTCTACCATATAGGTAAAAGAAAGGATAGAAATAGAAAAACCCTGAAAAGTATGTATGGTTGATTCAGGTAGGAGTTGTCTATGAACTCTAAGCGTGGTAGGCAGAGGTCTGATAAGGGAAAGGATATTAAACTAATATCAGAATATCTCCCACCCAAATACTAATCAATTACAAAAGGAAAAACTGTGAATTTGAGATGGAGAAATCTGGTGATCAACAACATGACCAGGTGATGGGACAGGTCAACATAATGCACTTGCTGATGTGATGCACTGAGAAACAAATAGCATCAATTATGTAATTCCTTGTAGTAGAATTTTTGCAAAGAATTCGTGACCTGAGTTGGGTAATGAGGAAACAGGGTTACCTTGCACAATGCAAAGCCTGTATTCTTTAAAACTGATAAGGACGTGAAACATAGGAAAAGACTGAGGAACTGTTTCAGATTGAAGAAGTTTGAAAAGATGGGACAATTAAATGCAATAGATACTTCTGGGCAGAATTCAGAACCCAAAAGACAAGAGTATTGTTGGGACAGTGGGTGAAATATGAATGGAGTCTATGTATATAGATCGGATGGCAATGTACTGAGGCTGATCTCCTGAATGAGAAAGAGTTGTATGAGAATTACACAGGAGTATGTCCTTGACCTTTGGAATTTGGACAGAAAGAGGTAAGACAGGCAGATGGGGAGAGAGAGGGAGAGAGAGAAGGGGAGAGAGAGGGAGAGAGAGAAGGAGAGAGAGAGAGAGAGAGAGAAAGAGAGAGAGACAGAACACGAAATTAAACATTAATAATTAGAATACTCACCAATGACTTTAACAAAATAAGCATCTGCTTCAAAGTTATTTTTTAGTGTATGGATGGCAAAATCATTCTTAGTATATCCTTTACTTAGTACTACAATGTCCAAGATTCCCTGGAAAAAGCATAAACAAAAATAGTAAGATTAGACCAACTTAAAAAAAAATTAAAATGCATAGCATGTTATCATGTAAAAGTAAACCTTATTTACTCAATCAGATGTTTAAAAGAAAATCACTATTAAATATATATATATATATATACCCAGTATACATGCATAACTTTGAATATTAAAATATAAATTAAAAAAATCTGTAATTTTAGTCTCTGGAGATAATTGTTAGCATTTTGGTATACTTCCTTCCAGTCATATGTGCATGAATTTTTGAAGGCCCATAATTGGACTGCCAGATCCTTTCCAACCATTAGGGAGAATATCTTTTTATTTCTTTTAGAAGCAGGGTCTTATTCTGTCACCCATGCCGGAGTGCAGTGGTTCAATCACTGCTCATCACAACTTCAAACTTCTGGGCTCAAGTGATCCTCCAGCCTTAGTCCTCTGAGTAGCTAGGACTATAGGCACACGTCACTGCACCCAGCTAATTTTTTAGATTTTTGGTAGAGATGGGGTTTTGCTTTGTTGCCCAGGCTAGTCTCGAACTCCTGGCTTCAAGTAATCCTCCTGCCCTGGTCTCTCAAAGTGCTAGGATTACAGGCGTGAGCCACTCTGTTTGGCCCAAGAGTACCTTTTATCTGCACTTGCCACCACTGCATTTTACCATCTGGTTTTCCTAAAAGAAGAATCTTTGTTAATTTTATTGAAGGAAAAAAAAGGTGTGTTAATTTAAACTGACATTCCTCTGACTCTTTCCATGAGGTTGATCATTTATTATATTATTTTCTATGTGTAACTTTGGTTTTTCCCATAAAGTGACTATGTTTCTACTTCTCCAGAGTTTTTGGTGACTTACCAGTGTGTATGAACACTTTTATATTAAGAATATTAGTTATTTGACTCTTTCATAGTAAATTTATTTCCTGGATTTAAAAACTATTTTAAATTTTATTTATGATGTTTTTGATGTACAGAAATTAAAAACTGACTTGTAGTCAATTCTCTTGATTTTTCCTCTTCCTGGTATTTTTGCAATTACTTTTATGCTTGAAAATTGCTAAAGAAAAGTGAAATAACGAGATCTGATAGCAGGGGAAACAGAGAAAAACAAGGAGCTGAATAATTCATAATTGAGAATAAGCCTTTTAGGAAAAAAAAAACAACAAAAACCAAAATGGCATAAATGGGGATTTAACTCTTAATAATAAATTATCTTACAAGGATAGGCTGTGGTATACTAATTCTGGAATTTAACATATTTTTTTCAGAATTTATTATTTTTCCGAGTGGTAAACTCACGCTTCACTTTAGAAAGGCGAAAGCCAGAACCCTGAAAGTCTTTTACAAGGTCACCTGGCAACCAACGACAGAGTCACAAGAATCTGTGGAAATAGATGTTACTTGCTTCACAAGGATAACAGTGAGTACTGAACTCTTCCCTTCTGTGATCTTGTGCAGATTCCAGAATATGTTATCTTTGGACAGTGGCTTTGTCTACTGCTGACCATGCAGATTTGCCAGTCTCAGTGCATGATTCTTTAGTGGTTTAATCCAAATAAGGACAAAATGAGAAGGGAATTTTATATCTGATTGTATCAATCAGCCAATGGTGTCAATTTGTTCCCTCTGCCAATTAACATTAAAAAAGACTTTCTGGCTGGGCTCAGTGGCTCAGCCTATAATCCTAGCACTTTGGGAGGCCAAGGTGAGTGGACTGTCTGAGCTCCCGGGTTCGAGACCAACCCGGGCAACTTGGAGAGAACTTGTCGCTACAAAAATTAAAAAAAAAATAAATAAATAAAATAAATTAGCCAGGTGCAGTTGTATGCACGTGTAGTTCTGGCTACTTGTAAGGCTGAGGCAGAAGGATCGCCGGAGCCCGACAGGTTGATGCTGGGGTGGCTGTGAGTGTGCTACTGCACTCCAGCCTGGGAGATGGAGTGAGACGCCAACTCAAAAAAAAAAAAAAAGGAGGCTTTCCTTACTTAACTCAATTGCTTTTGTTATGTCATCTACATTTTCTGGTCAAACGTGATGAAGCGAAAGTTAGATGAGTAAATGGCAATTAAACTCCAAACATAAGATGGCTCTGAACTTACATCTTCGTAAATGTCAAAGAAGGTGGCAACCATGGCATCCCTGATTTGATTTAGGTCCGTCAGTTCCCAGTAAACTTTAAACATTCGCTGTGCCTCCTCACAGCTTGCATTATTACAAGGGACATTCTCCAGTAAAAAGGCCTGCTGATTGCTATATGACAAAGGAAAGGCATTCAGTTAATATAAAATATAGACACTGTGTAGCATCAGTTGGGCCGTAATTCCTAGAATCAAAAGAGAAGGTAGATGGTAAACAGTGAAATTGTATGAAAAATTCCTCACATCCTATTGATTATTATACTATCATAAAAATTGTTGGCTGCCCTTTTTCAACCTTTGGCAAAAACCCTTTGATTTTGTAGGCTAGTCAGTTGTTGACTTCTCTCTTACATAGTTTCCAAATTGATCTCTCCTTCTTCCTTTGCTATTCCACAGTCATCAACCTTGTATTATATTACTGAGTTCCTAGACACTGTCATTATCCATTTAGATGTGTATTACTTCTCAAGGAATAATTTGCATTTTAACTGGAAACCTGTGATATCCCTAACTTTTGTAAACGTAAAGTAGTGAATCTATAATGATAAAATTTCAACTGCCATGAAAGGTGGTAGGGTAGATATTGTCTAGTACCTCTTAGATAACAGAAGCATCATACTGCACATAACAATGAAGTCTTCCCCCTTGAATCCTATTCTCTAGGCAAAGTAGCCATGACCTTAGATTCTGGAGTCAGATTACCAAGATTCAAATTCTGGCTCTGCCATTTAGTAGCCATGTGAACTTGAGTGAGTTACTTAACCTATAAGCCTCACATTCTCACTTATAAACTGTGTATAAGAGTACTTATACATAGGATTGTTAAGATGAGATGAAATACTGAATGGCAAGTATTTAGAACAACTCCTGACATCTAATTAGTACCCAGTGAAAGTGTTTATATTATGATCATTCTTATTATGGAGTCTAAGACAATGCCATGTAAAAATATTTTATTTAGATATAAAAGTAAGTTTTGTAAAGTGTGATTTAATATAATAGCTCCTGCTTACAGGTATTTTCCATACACACACACACACACACACACACAAAATAGACTACAGAGCTTAAATTTTATTACTGCTCAATTTTTCTCTAATAAACATATCTGTAACGACAGATTTCTTTGGTCATTACTGTAGGTCTGGGTGACTTGGAAAAGAAAAAGTTCAACTGTAAGAAACAAAAATTTCTAAGTGTTTAACACTGAGAAGATTGGAAACTTATGTAACAAATATTCAAGTAGTATGATGTATATTAAATATGATTGAATTAAAATTATTTTTCCATATAAAAAATTCCAAAACAGTTTACCACAACAATTCTTTAATAAATGAAAAAAATCTCTCTGACCATAACATTTACTTGGATAACTTGGTTACTTTGCTTGAGACCTAACATATAGCAATATTCTTCTACTAGAGAGAAATACTTCCTCTTTGTCTCTTGTCTAAAAACTAATTTTAACATTCTAATTTATAAAATTTTTTCCAGTTGGCTTACCCATCCTACATTTTTAGTTAACAAATTTTCTAGATGTTTCACATAAATGTAGTATACTTTATATTGTTAATAGAAGATAGTATTAAAACATGAGAACATGTGACATAAGGAGCCCAATATTTTATAATCAGTGCTTTGTGCTGGTCAGCCTTTTGAGCTGAGCATGTACTCCTGTCTCCCTTTTCAAAGTTATTGTACAGATTTCATTATTATAAATCTGGTTACAGTTTCAAATATACAACAACAACACAACCTACAACAAAAATTCTTATTGCACTTTCACAATGTAAAATATATATATATATATTTTTGAGTTGGAGTCTCACTCTGTCACCCAGGCTGGAGTGCGGTGGCACATTCACGGCCACCCCAGAGTCTACCCGCTGGGCTCCAGGGATCCTTCTATCTCAGCCTTCCAAGTAGCCGGAACTATAGGCTAATTTTTTATCTATTGGTCTCACCAAGTTGCCTGGGCTGGTCTTGAACCCGCGGGCTCAGGCAATCCACTCGCCTCAGCCTCCCAAAGTGCTGGGATTACAGACTGAGCCACCGAGCCTGGCTGTAAAATGTTATTCCTAATTTTTGATATGAGTTTGTGAATATTATAACTGTCTTAGAGTTTACTAGCTACTCTGGTCTTGTACTTTGGCATTCAGGGTCCATAAAAGTTCAGTTCTTTCAAATTCCACTGAGTTCTATAGGTAGAACCGAGCACTTTATCTTTAAAAGTAAAATTTAAGCCCAGGAGGGAAAAACCTGGATCCACTTGGTTTGGAAACCCTTAGCAGAAATGATTTTTCTTCTTTTCAGCCAGTTTCTCTAGGTGTTTTTGGCAATTACAGCTAATGCATCTTTTAAAAAATATTTTAAAAAATGATTACAAAAGTATCATAAAATTCTAGTGAAACTTTAAAATCAAAATCTTTCCTTTCTATTGATAATCACTGTTAATAATTTGGTGTACATCTTTCTAAGCCTTTGTCTAGGCACATAAAAGTATTTAAAAAACACAGGCCCAAATGGTTCCATTACACACATTTTTCTACGACTTTTTTTTCAATCCTCTAAATAATACAGCAAACACGTGGGGAAAAGGAATATTGTCTGAGGACTTTTGGTATCGATCTATATTGAAAACTCCCCTCCAAGAAGATGTACTAACTTAAGTCTTCCATCAGTAGCATACCAAACTGCCTGTTTCTCCAGTCTCATTTTTTTCCTAATGGCTACTTCATTACATGGCTAAGACATCATTAATTTTAACACTATGTTATTGATCATCAGGTTATCGCCAACTGTTTTCTATTGTAAACACATACACAGACACACCCACACAGAGAAAGTATGTACAGAGAGAGAGAGAGAGAGAGAGAGAGAGAGAGAGCGAGCGGGAGGGAGGGGGAAAGAGAGAGCGTTTTCTTTGGATATCTGTACACAAAATTACAGATGCATATTTCAAATGTCAACAGGTGAAGCTAAATGGTCCTCTAAAAATGTACCAATTCATATTTTCAGTAGTGTATGAGCATGCCAATATTAGTAACCATTGTTTCTTATGCTCTCATTCTCCTGATGATAAGAGAAGTTGAGTATTACTTTCATGTTTACCAGCTATTCATGTTTTTTTCCTCAGAATTGCCAACTAAATTTTTTTTTGTACTGATTTTTAGATTTCTCACTGCTAGGGTTATTAGCCCCTTATGTTATTCTCATATCCTTGTTTGTAAAATGGAAGTAATTATACATTACTTTCAGATGGCTGTTGTAAGGATTAAAAGAGAAAATGCATGTTCAGTACAATGACTGGTATAGCACAGTACATATTTAATAATTGCTATTATTATTATTGTATATTGTATTATTATTACTATTATATGTTGCAAATGTTTCTTCTCAGCCTTTTATTTTCTTAAATTTTGTTCATGGTATCCTTCACTAAAAAGTTTTTCACATTTACATAATAATTTATGTCTATATTTTTCTTATGGCACTATAAAAAATGTTAAAAGAATTCTATCAGACAGATGGAAAATGATATCAGATGATATCTAGGTTATGATATCATAATCTAGATCTGCATAAAAAAATGAACATGGAAAAATGTCAAATATGTAACCAAATAGAAGAGTTTTTCTCATTATTTAAATGTACTTAAAGAGAATTTACTGTCTAAACAAATGAAATCCAACGTGGTGTTAATAATGTAGTAGATGTAAAATGTGTGATGAAAATAACACCAAGACCAAAAGAAGGGAAATACAAACATATTGCTGTAAGGTTCTGAAACTATATATAAAGTGGTATAATACTATTTGGAAATAGACTGGGATAAATTGAAGATATATAAACTCTAAAGCATCTACTCAAATAAGATGTAGGCTGGTCACAGTGCTCAAGCCTGTAATACCAGCACTTTGGGAGGCTGAGGTGAGAGGAATGCCTGAGCCTACAGATTCAAGACCAGCATGGGCAACTTGGCGAGACCTCATCTCTACAATAAATCAAGAAAAATTAGCTGGGCATAATGGTGTATGCCTGTAGTTCCAGCTACTTGGTAGGCTGAGGTGGAAGGATCATCTGAGCCCAGCAAGTTGAGCCTGCAGTAGCCGTGAGAGTGCTGCTGTACTCCAGCCTGGGTGACAGAGTGAGACTCTAACTCAAAAATAAAATAAAATAAAATAAAATAAAATGAAATGTATAGTAAGTAAGTCAACAAAAAGATAAAACAGAATCTTAAAAATACTCAACCAATTGAAAGCAAAGCAGAAAGAGGACCAAAACAATGAAGAAACAACAAAATGGTAAATTTTAACCATATCTATATTGACCATATCTATATTTATTAAAATATAAAGGGCAAAAACACAAATTACGAGGTATAGATTCTCAGACTAGAGTAAAAAACTAAAACTCAATTATATACTGCCTACAAAAAATCCACCTTTAATATAAAGACACGAATAAGAAAAGAGTAAAAAGTGATGATAAAAGACAAACCACCACAAAGAAAGCAAAGACAACTCACAGAATGGGAGAAAACTTTTACAAATCCTAGATTTGTCTATATAAAAAAATTCTCACAACTCAATAATAAAAACAAAAGCCAATTTAAACAAAGAACTAAGCATCTGAATAGGCATTTTTCTAAGGACAAATATACAAATGACACATGAATATGCACATGAAAAGATGTTCAACAAAATAAGCCATCAGAGAAGTCCAAATCAAAATCACGAGATACTACTACTTCATACTCAGGATGCAAGCTATAAGATGGTAGACTTTTAACCAAGATAGACAATAACTAGTGTTAGATGGAATGTGGAGAAATTAGAACCTCATACATTGCTGGGAGGTATGCAGCTTTGGAAAAATGGTGTGCAGTTACTCAAAAGGTTAAACAAAGAATTATCATTTCACCTAGGATTCTACTTCTAGTTATATTCCAAGAAAAATGGAAACATATAGTTACATAAAAACTTATGTGGATAAATGTTCATAGTAGCATTATTTACAGGAGTCAAAAGGTAGAAACCATGCAAATATGTATTGACTGATGAATGGATAAACAAAATATTGTATGTCTATATAATGGAATATTATTTGGTCATACAAAGGAATGTACTATAATTACATACAGTAAATAATTACAATAGGGTTCAGTTGAACCTTAAAAACAGGCTAAGTGAAAGAAGCCACTCACAAAGGACTACATATTGTATACTTACATTTACATAAAATTTCCAGATTAAGCAAATCTATAATGATAGGAAGTAGATGAGTAGTTGCCTGGGCTAAGGGGACTGGGAGGAAATGGGGAGTGGCTGCTAATAGGTATGGGTTTCATTTTGCAGTAATTGGAATGTTTTAAGATTGAAGGTGATGGTTTTATAACTCTGGACATACTGTATGTGAAAAACCATGAAACTGTATACTTTAAATGGGTGAATTGTATAGACAGTGATTATATCTCAATAAAGCTATGACATATATTTAAAAAAGATATAGCGGCTAAGGCAAATTAAAAGAAGGCTGGAGTGGCTATCTTAAAAAAAGACAAGGCAGAATTCAGAACAAAGACAAAATAGAGTCATTTTATAACAAAAGGAGTCTTATAGAGCATAAGAATCTTAAACGTTTATGCACCTAATAACACAGCTCAAATTACATAAAAAAAAAAACAAACTGGAAGAACTGCAAGGAGAAACAATTTCACAAGCATAGCAAAAGACTCTAAAATGTCTTTTTAAATAATTGATAGAAAAGGCATAAAATCAATGAGGATAGAGGATCAACAATGTTGACTTTTGTTGAACACAACCCAACAATACCAGAAAATACAATCTTTCCAGATACATTTGAAATTTTTATCAAGACAGAACATATTCTGTATATAAAATAAGTCTCAATAAAATAAATGAATTTAAGTCACACAAAACATGTTCTCTGATCATAATGAAATCAAATTAGAAAACAATAACAGATATCTGGAAAACCTCCAAATATTTGGAAATCAATAAAACACTACTAAATAAGCCATAATTAAAAAGAAAAATTAGAAAATATTTTGAACTGAATGAAAATGAAGACATATCAAATCAAGATTTGTGGTATGCCACTAAGGTAGTATTTAGAGGGGTGTTTATAACACTAAACACCTATATTAGATAAGTCTCAAATCAATGAACTCAGATTCTTCCTTATGAAACTAGAAATAGAAGAACAAATAAAATGTGAAGTAAGGAGAAGAAAGGAAATAATAACAGGAAATCAATGAAGTAAAAAACAGGAAAAAATATAGAAAAATTAACAAATAAACAACAAATAAACAAATAAAAAATTAACAAAAGCTGGTTCTTTGGAAAGACCAATAAAATTGATAAACCTTCAGCCAGAATGGTCATTAAAAAATAAAAAAGAGAAAAGGAACAAAGTTCCAATATCAGGATTGAGAGAGTTGACATCACTACAAATTTTACTGATATTAAAAGGATAAGGAATGTTATGAAAAACTGCCAATGCAATTGACAAGTCAGATAAAATGGACAAATTCTTTGAAGTTCACAAGTACTAAGGATTACTCAAGAATAGATAACTAAAATTGTAATTTAACACCTTCCAAAAAAGAAAATTCCAGATCCAGATGGCTTCCCTAATTAATTATACCAAATCCTTAGAGGAGAAATAATACCAGTTGTACACAAACTCTTCAGAAAATAGATGAGGTACACATATTTCCTAACTCATTCCATAAAGCCTGAATTATGTACCAAAATCAAAGTCATTATAAGAGAACTACAGACCAATATAGTTCATAAAGATACATGCATATCTTTATGCATGTATCTTTATATAGTTCATAAAGATACACACAATTCTAGTAAATAAAATTCAATAATATAGCAGGATCTTGCTTTGCACAGTACAGTGTTCATTTGAAACTTGTGCATCTTTGAACCATGTCTCTGCTTTGGAATTACCAGTGAACCATGCAGAAAGGACATAGTTCAGTGAAACAAAATACCTTGCAAAGGGTAGGTATATAAAAAAAGATAAAAATCACGACCAAGTTGGGTTTATTGCAGGAATGCAGTCATTTTAATATTAAAAAATAAGTTAGTGTAATTCACCCCTTAACAAACTAAAAAAGGAAAACCATATGATCATCTCATTAAAGTCAGAAAAAAGCATTTGATAAAATTCATTTATTTTTGATCCAAACTCTTAGCAAACTAGGAATAAAAGAAAAATTCTCATCATTATAAAGGGCAACTACAGCAGTGAACATCACAGCAATGGTGGAAGAATGAATGCTGTTCTCCTAAGATCCTTGTTCTTACAAGGCAAGGCAGTCTGCTCTCATCACTTCCAGTCAACAAAGTACAGCAGGTTCTAGTCATTGCAAAAGAAAAGAATACCAAATAAAAGCCATCCAGTTTGGAAAGAACTAAAATTGTCTTTATTTGTAATTTATATGACCATTTATTTAGAAACTTGTATAAAATCTAAATAAAATTACTAGAACTAATAACTCAGTTTAGCTAAATGGAAAGTACAAATGTAATAGTTAAGAATAAAGGAATTGAAATGAACAGTACCAGTTGTGTGACATGAGTGGATACCGCTCCCCGTACAGCTTTTTGTCTAAGCTGCTGCCCTGGGAAGGAGCCCACCCTCTTTGGTCCCAGGCTCAAGCACTACTTTGAGAGTTTAACACTAAGCTCATCTTGCCCTCAGCCTGAGTTTGGGCTGATATGGCTATAGCTGCTACCTGGCCAATGAGGGACAGGGAGGCCAGGCTATCCTGTGTAAATTTGTGACAACATCCACTGCTCTGCAATGGGCTGCTGTTGAGACTGAGAAACAAGAGGGTCAGACATCCCATGGCTTCTGGCCAACACTGCTTACCTGGCAGATATCCTGCCTTCTCTGATACCAGGCCCAAGGCATCATTTTGAGAGTTAAATGCTGAGGTATGCCCCACTCTTGGGCCAAGTTCAAGGTAACATGGCAGTAGTTGCTACCCAGCTAGAGGAGGGACAGGGGACCAAGCACTCCTAAGCACTCTTAGGACAATACCACCACTCTGCTATGGGTGGTTCTGGGACTGGGGACTAGCCCCCACAACCCATCATAACTTTCAGCAATACCAACACGGACTGCTTGGGTCTCACTGAGTTGTTCCTCCACCACTACTGCCATCACCCACACCACAATTGCCCAGGGGTCTGAGAATCCATACCAGGCCTACTGCTCTCACTACTACCTTCTAATAACAGGAGCCAAATATGACAAACCCACAGCCATCATCATACTTCACCAGCAAAAGTTGAAAACGTTCCCCTTCAGAACAGGAACAAGATAGGGATGTCCACTCCTGCCACTCTTAGTGAACATTTTACTGGAAGTCCTAGTAAGAGCAATCTGGCAAGAGAAGAAAATAAAAAGCATCCAAACTGGCAAGGAGGATGTCAAATTATCCCTGTTTGCAGATGACATCATTGTATACCCAGAAAACCCTAAAGACTCCTCCAAGAAGCATCTAGACATGATAAATGACTTCAGTAAAGACTTAGGATACAAAATCAATATACAAAAATCTGTAGTCTTGTAATACACCAAGCTGAGAACCAAATTAAGAGCTCAATCCCATTCACACTAGCCACACAAATACCTAAGAATACACGTAAGGAGTTGAAAGATTTCTACAAGAAGAACTACAAAACAACAACGAAATAAATCACAGACTACACAAATGAAGAACATCTCATGCTCATGGATTAGAAGAATCAATATTGTTAAAATGACCATACTGCCCAAAGCAATCTACAGATTCAATGCAATCCCAATCAAAATACCACCTTCGTTCTTCACAGAACTAGAAAAAACTATCTTAAAGTTTACATGGAACCAAAAAAGTGCCCAAACAGCCAAAGCAATTCTAAGCAAAAAGAACAATTGTGGAGGCATCACAAAACCTGACTTCAAATTATACTATAAGGCTATAGTAACTAAAATAACATGGTACTGGTACAAGAACAGACAGATATATCAATGGAATAGAATAGAAAACTCAGAAATTAAACCACATTCCTACAACCAACTGATCTTCAACAAAGCCAACAAAAATAAACAACGGAGGAAGGACACCCTATTCAATAAATGGTGCTGAGAACATTGGCTAGTCATAAGCAGAAGAATTAAACTGAACCCCTATCTCTCACCATATATAAAAATTAACTGAAGATGGATTAAAGACTTAAATGTAAGACCCAAAAGTATTAAAATCCTAGAGGAAAACCTAAGAAACACTCTTCTGGACATTGGTCTAGGGAAAGAATTTATGATCAAGACCCCAAAAGTAATTTTAACAAAAACAAAAATAGACAAACTGGACTTAATTAAATGAAAAAGCTTCTGCACAGCAAAATAAATAATCAACAGAGTGAATGAAAATATACTGAATGGGAGAAAGTGCTTGCAAAATATGCCTCAGACAAAAGGCTAATATCCAGAATCTACAAGGAACTCAACTCAACATGGAAAAAACAACCCCATGAAAATGTGGGCAAAGGATATGTCAAAAGAAGACACACAAGCAGCCAGTAAACATATGAAAACATGTTCACCATCACCAATCATCAGATTAATGGAAATTAAAACCACAGTAGTAAGGTATCATCTTACACCAGTCAGAATGGTGTATTGTTAAAAAGTCAAAGAAAAATAGATGTTGGTGCCAATGCAGAGAAAAGAGAGCACTCATGCACCATTAGTGGGATTATAAAATAGTCCGACCTCTATGGAAAACAATATGGACATTTCTCAAAGTGCTAAAAATTGAATTACTATTTGATCCATGTAATCCCACTGCTAGGGATATACACAAATGAAAAGAAATTAATACATAAAGAAGATACCTGCACTCATGTTCATTGCAGCACTATACAATAGCAAAATAATGGAACCAACCTAAGTGCATACCAACAATTGACTGGATAAAGAAAGCATGGTACAGATATACCATGGAAACTACACAGTCATAAAAAATAAAAAAAAATGTCCTCTGCAGCCACATGAATGGAGCTGGAGATCACCGTCTTAAATGAACTGACTTAGAAACAGAAATCCAAATACCACATGTTGTCACTCATATGCGGGAGCTAAATGGTCACATAGATGAAACAAATAGACACTGGAGAAACCAATAAGGGGGGAGGTGGGAAGTGAGGTTAGGGTTCAGAAATTATCTATTGGGTACAATGTTCACTATCTGGGGAGTGTGCCACCTGAGATCCAATCACCACCACTACACATGTCCATATAATGAACATGCATGGTTAACCCAGAAACTAGAAAAAAAGATACAATCTGTCAGAATGAATAAAACTACATGATGCAACTATATGCTGCCTATAAGACACCCACCTTTCCATAAAGACACATGTAGCCTGAAAGTAAAGGGGTGAAAAAAGATATTCTACAGAAATGAAACCAAAAGTGAGCAGGAGTAGCTATAATTATATCAGATAAAAAAGTCTTCAAATGAAAAGCAGTAATAAAAGACAAAGTTCATTATCTAATGATAAAGGAATCAATTCAGTAAGAGGCTACAACAATCCTAAATATATATCCACCCAACATTGCAGCACCCAATTCCCAAAACAAATATTACGAGATCTAAAGAGGGAGACAGACAACAATACAATAATAGCAGGGAACTTCAACACCCCACTAGATAGATCATTTTTTTTGTTTAATTTTTTATTTTAAAGTTGTGGGGTTAGGTATACAAATACTCATTATGCAGGTACCCTTGTTAATGAGGTGTGCCCCCCCCCCCCCCGGTTTCCCTCAACTGTCAATCCCACTCCCCCAACTCCTGGCAGTTTCCCACTACTGCCAATCCCTTTCTTATAGTATTATGATAATTGTTCAAGGTTCACTTATGAGTGAGAACATATGGTACTCTCTTTCTGTGATAGATCACTGAGTATGATAGACTCTAAATCCATTCAAGTTGATGCAAAGTCCAAATGTTTGTCCTTCTTTATGGCTGCATAATATTGTATATGTACCACATTTAAAAAAAAATTCAGTCCAGTTTTGATGGGCAGTATGGTTGGTTCCATAACTTTGCTATTGTGAATAGTGCTGCAATAAATATGCATGTGCAGGTAACTTTTCTGTAGAATGATCTGAGTTCCTCGGGATATATTCCCAGTAGGGGGATTGCTGGATCATATTGAAGGTCAATTTCTAGGAGACACCCTTATGGAAATTGGAACTGGCAATCAATTCCTGATCAAAACCCCAAGTGCCCGTGTCATAAGAGATAAGGTAGACAAGTGGGACCTCATCAAACTGAGAAGCTTCTGCAAAGCAAAAGAAACCATCAAGAGAGCAGGGAGATAGCCCACAGAATGGGAAAAAATATTTGCCAACTGTATATCAAACAAAGGCCTAACATCTAGGATCTACAAGGAGCTCAACCATGCCATAAAGAAAAACGCAAACAGCCTCATTAAAAAGTGGGCAAAAGACATGAATAGACACTCCTCAAAAGAAGATATATGGACAGCCAACAGACACATGAAAAAGTGCTCAGCCTCACTCACCATCAGAGAAATGCAAATCAAAACCACACTGAGGTACCACATAACCCCGGTAAGAATGACCATCATTAATAAAACAAACAATAGCTGATGCTGGAGAGGATGCGGAGAAAAAGGAACACTTCTACACTGCTGGAGGGAATGCAAACTAGTGCAACCTCTTTGGAAAACAGTGTGGCAATGTCTGATAGATCATTAAAACAAAAGATTAACAAAGAAACATTGGACTTAAGTTGAGATGAAACAGGCTTAACAGACATTTAGAACACATTATATTCAACAACTGCAGAATATACATTCTTTTCATCAGCACATGAAACATTCTTCAAGACAACATGTTAGGCTACAAAACAAGTCTGGACAAAATTTTAAAAATAGAAATCATATCAGCTATCTTCTCAGACCACAGTGGAACAAAGCTAGGGATCAATACCAAGAAGAAGTTCAGAAGCTACACAAATACATGGAAACTAAACAGCATGCTCCTGAACAATCACTAGGTCAATGAAGAAATTAACACAGGAATTTACAAATGTTTTGAAATAAATGAAAATTAAAAAAAGAACACATTAAACCAAAATCTGTGGGCTACAACAAATCAGTGCTGGGAGGAAAGTTGATAACATTAAAAACCTCACTCATAAACAGACCTTGAGCAATTATCATAATACTGTAAGGTTGGTAGTTGTGGGAAACTGCCAGGGGAACGGGGGGTACACCTCATCAACAAGGGTACCTGTACAGTGACCATTTGTATATCTGACCCTGAATTATACCCCACATAAAAAAAGATTAAAAACATATACCAAAAGAGTAGAAAGATTACAAATTACCAACATAACATCACACCTCAAGGAACTAGAGAAAGAAAAACAAACCAAACCCAAAGTTACCAGAAGAAAAGAAAGATCAGATAGAACTAAATAAAATAAATACTAAAAAATAAACATAAAAATACAAAGGATCAACAGAGTAAACAGACAATCAACAGAATGGGTAAAAATATTATGCATCTGACAAAGGGCAAATAACCAGAATATACAAGGAACTAAAACAGCTCAACAAAATAAAAAACAAACCCATTAAGAAGTAGGCGAAGAACATGAACATTTTTCAAAAGAAGTCATACAGGTGGCCAAACAAACATGAAAAAATGTTCAACATCATGAAACACTGTGCATGTTAAAACCACAGTGACACACCATCTTACACCAGTCAGAGTGGTTATTATTAAAAAGTGAGAGGAAAAAAAAAGATGCAGGTGAGGATGTGAAAAGGGAATGCTCATACACTGTTGGTAGATTGTAGATTAGTACATCCTCTGTGGAAAACAGTATGCAGGTTTCTCAAGTAAAAATAGAACTAGCATTTGATACAGCAATCCCTCTAGATATGTACCCAAAAGAAAAGAAAAGAAATCATGATGTCAAAAAAACACCTGCATCCATATGTGTATCTCAGCACTATCTGAAATAGCAAAGAATCAACTTAAGTGGCCATGTACAGAGGACTCGATAAAGAAAACATGGTTGGGCTGGGCACAGTGGCTCATGCCTGTAATTCTAGAACATTGGGAGGCTGAGTTGAGAGGACTGCTTGAGGCCAGGAGTTCAGGACTAGCCTGGGTCACAAAGTGATACTCTATCCTTACAAAAATTAAAACAAAAACAAATCCAAAATGTGGTATATGTACCATGAAATACTACTCATCCTTTAAAAATAATAAAATCATGTCTTTTGCAGCAACATGGATAGAACTGGAGGGCATTAGCCTAACTGACATAACTTAGAAACAGAAAATCAAATACCTCATGTTTTCACTTATAAGTGGAAGCTGAACAGTGGATACACATGAACAGATAGAATGAAATAATAGACATTAGGGACTATAAAAGGTAGGAGGGTGAAAGCGGGTGAGGGTTGAAAAATTACCTACTGGGTACAACGTTCACTATTCAGATGATGGGTACATTAAAAGCCCTGACTCTTCATCACTACACAATATATGCATGCAAGAAAATTGTACTTGTACTAGATGTTTGTGAATTTTGAGATCCCAAACACTTGAAAGCATGGTGAAACTCACAACTCAGTGTTTCCCATGTCTTTAAATAATGATGAATTTATTTTGAAATTAAATAAAATGTTTCTACATTTAAAAAGTACTAGTTGTAATGGTACCAAAAATATAAAACACTTAGGTATAAATATGACAAAAGATGCTGGAGATCTGTGCATTGAAAACTGAACACACTACACTAAGAAAATTAAATATCTAAAATAAAAACAGATCTACATATGCACCATATTCATGGTCAGAGGACTCAATATTATTAAGATATCATTTATCCCCAAATCGATCTAAACATTCATTATAACCCCATTAAAAATCTTAGATTTTTATATTTTTTGGTAGAAACTGAAAACTGATCCTAAAGTTTACAGGAAACTCACAGAACCTAAAATAGCCAAAATAAGTATGGAAAAGAACAATGGTTGGAGGACGTATATTAATTGAGTTCACTTCTCATTTTAAGCAACAGTAATCAAAACAAGTGTGGTACTGCTGCAATGATGGACAATAGATCATTGGAACAGAACAGAGAATGAAAAAATATACTCACACATTTTGTCAATTAACATTCATCAAAGACCTGAGACAATTGAGAGGAAAAGGAAAGTCTTTGCAGGAAATGGTGCTGGAACAATTTACAAAACAATAAACATGGATTCATGGATTCATACCTTGCGCCATGTACAAATATTAACTCAAAAGGGATCACAAACCTAAATTTAAAACCTAGAACTATACTATATCTACAGCAAAATGTAGTACGAAATTTTTGTGACTCTGACTTGGATGAAGATGTCTTAGTTATGGCACTAAAACCACATGAATAAAAGAAAAATTGATATATTGTATTTTCCCCCCCAAATTAAGTACTTCTATTCTTTGAAAGATACTGTTCATAGAATAAAAAAATAAGCTAGAGATTGAGAGAAAGTATTTGCAAACAACATGGCTAACAATAAAGGACTTACATTCAGAATATATAAAGAACTTTTAACATTAAATAATAAGAAAGAAAATTCCAATTAAAATATGGGCAAAAGCCTTAAACAGACACCTCACCAATGACAATAATAAATAAAGGCATATATAAGCACATGAAAAGATGCTCAACAATCACTTATTAGAGAAGCTGAAATTAAAACTACAAAGAAATATACTACAAACTGAACAAATAAAATTAAGAAGAATGACCATACCAATTTTGAAGAAAATGTAGAGCAACTAGGACTGTTTGGCATTTTTGCAAAAAGTTTGGTAACATGTACCTTCCAAAAGACCCAGGTACTCCATTTGCTGGTATTTACCTAAGATAAATGAAAGCATCTGTCCAGATAATAACTTGTACATGAATGTTCAAAGCAGACTATTTGTAGAACTAATAAAACCTAAGTGTTCATCAACATATAGGTGAATAATAAATGAATAAAATAAGCAAACTGTGATGTAACCATAAAATAGAATATCCTTTATTAATAATAGCAGTGAACTAAAGATACATGTAAAAACATGGGCGAAATCTCAATGTTACTATGCTGAGTGAGAAAACCCATACATAAAAATACCATATATGATGAGTCCATTTATATAAAATATTAGAAAATGCAATCTAATCTACATGATAGGAAGTAGATCAGTGGTTTCCGTGGGATAGGGAAAGGGTTGAATTATAAAAAGAGGAAACTTTTGTGAGTGGTGAATATGTTTATTATTTTGATTGTGATGATATTTATTTGTCTATACCAAAACCATATCAACATACTCTTTATAGATATGCAGTCTATGGCAACTAAACATCAATTAGGCTATCAAGATATACAGGACTCCTTCATGAATAAACACCAAAAGCATAAGTAACAAAAGAAAAAATAGACTTGACATCATCACAATGAAAAACATGTATCAAGAAAGTAACAAAACAATCCACAGAATAAGGAAAAATTTTTGGAATCTTATATATGATAAGGGACTTGTATTTAGAATATATAATGAACTACAACTCAATAGCAAACTAAGTTCAATTTCTAATATGGACAAAGAATGTAAGTAGACAGTTTCTATGGAAGATATACAATAAACACAAGAAAAAAGCTCAATATCTTTAGCCATCAGATAACTGCAAATCTATACTACAAAGAGGTCAGATGCAGCGGCTCATGCCTGTGATCTCAGCACTTTGGGAGGCCAAGGCAAGAGACTGCCTGAGCCCAGGGGTTTGAGACCAGTCTAGGCAAACTAATGAGATCTAATCTCTACAATAAATTTAAAAAATTAGCTGGGCATGGTGGCACATGACTGTGGTTCCAGCTACTTGGAAGGCTGAGGTGGAAGGATCACCTGAACCCAGCTGATGGAGGTCACAGTAGCTATGAGTGTGCCACTGCACTCCAGCCTGGGTAACAGAGTGAGACTGACTAAAACAAAAAACAAACAAATGAAAAAAACTCAAAAAACCAAAACCAAAATCACAATGAAGTAACGCTCTGTATCCACTAGTATGGCTATAATATAAAAGAGATGTAAGAAATGCTGGTGAGAATATAGAAAAATTGGAATCCTTATATAATGTGGATGGCAATGTAATACGGTACACCTGCTTTGGAATACAGTTTCCACCTACAGTTAAAAATAGAGTTACATTCCCAAAATACATTCTACTCCTAGGTATATCTCAAGAGAATTGAAAACATGTCCACATAAAAACTTGTATATGAATGTCCATAGCAGGATTATTCATAACAGCCAAAAGTAGAAACAATCCAAGTGTCCATCAACTGATGAATAAATAAAATGTGGTATAGCCACGCAAGGATTATTTGACACTAAAAAAAATGAAGTACTGCTACATGATATCACATGGAAAGCCTTGAGAAGCCAGTAAAGTACCAATATT
Source organism: Carlito syrichta (assembly GCF_000164805.1). Taxonomy (NCBI): domain Eukaryota; kingdom Metazoa; phylum Chordata; class Mammalia; order Primates; family Tarsiidae; genus Carlito; species Carlito syrichta. The sequence continues at coordinate 53,617 of NW_007248891.1, forward strand.
GTATGACTGCATTTAAATGAAACGTCCAGAACAGGCAAAACCACAGACACAGAAAACGGTTAAGGACAGAAAATAGATTAGTGGTTTCCTTGGGCTTGTGGGTGTAAAGGAGTCATAGGGGGATTGGAGAGTGACAGATGAATGAAGCTTCTTTTTAGGGTAATGAAAATATTCTAAAATTGTGATGATAGATGCACACCACTGTGAATATAATAAAAGTAACTGAATTGTAGACAGTAAATGGGTGAATAGTATGGTATATGAATTATATCTCAATAAAGTTGTGAATTAACAAAAAATGCAGGACATTTTAAAAAACCATAAGATAAATATTTGTGGCATGGAATGTAAAATGCACATATCAAATTTCACTCCTCTGAATACATCAATATTTATATATCTAACATTCAGAGTGTTTTGGGGCTGGTTTTAATTTCTCTTCAGACGCCATAAAATTGGTGTTGCTTCTCAATACACTAAACTTGACAAAGTTTGGGTTATTATAGGCTGTTAACGTGTTGCGAGCATCTGTCTTATTTCTCATTAAGAGAGGTAGCTGATGGATCATTTAACTTAGAGTTTGATTTTCTCTCTGGTTGCTCTTAGAGCTTGCGTTCACTTAAATTTAGTAGAGTTTAGTCATTTCTATATCCAGTGAGTTCTTCTCTTCTTGATTGTCCTTTACTCTTCCTCCTAATCCCCCAATTTCACTATCAGCCTAGGCACACAAATAAGGAACAGGGTTTCAGTATGGGGATACATCTATTTTACTTTATAAACCATAAGAAAAGTTCTACATGGGGAAGAAATATAAATTAAGAAGAAACACAAACAAGTTCATTAAGAAACTTCTAAAAATGAAATGATTCTTTTTGAACTGTTGCTCTGAAATTTTTGCTGCCTGCTATTGGTAAATATGGAATGCTCAGATAGGCTAATTTAAAATTTCCACTTTGAAATACTAAAAATTCTTGAAGGGATTTTAATACATACTACTGACAGAAATGTTCAAATAAGATGATTAACCTGATATTTAGAATGAAGTTCATCTGCACTCTGGACAAAAGCAAAACATTTATCCTTTAGTGTCTAGAATATGAGATTCCATGGGCAGACAGTAAATGTTTCCTGAATGAAAGAAGGAAGCAAATATATTTTGTAGAGGAGGGTCAATTGAATGGGAAAAACATATGGTATGTAAGACTTTGAGTGCTGAAAAGTTCCTGTCAAATAAGCGGTTAGAAATTATTTTGTCATGTTTTAATTTATCTTTATTCAAAGATGTTCGTTATACTGGCTAATTTGGTGGCCACTACAGTATTTTCTGTATAGGTATTATAATAGCTGTGTTTTTATTACATAAAATGAAGTAGTATCGTCACTTTGTTAGTTGGGTAATAACTTCCACTTTTCTGTTTTAACTGATGATTATACCACTTGAGATAAATAGTACACCAAGAACAAGTTTCAAGAGAGAAATACTTTAAGGTTTGGGGTGTCAGAGCTAGAACATCCAGGGGAATAGTCCATCAGGTAGTCTTATCAGGTGTTCCCTGACCTACAAATAGCTCAAGTCAGAATTTTTTTTGACTTCATGATGGATTTATTGGGGGTATTAAATGCATTTTCAATTTAGTATAGTTTCAGCTTATGATGGATTTATGAGGAGGTAGCCCCCTTGTAAATAGAGATTTGTGTACAAGCATTAGGCCCAGACACAGAGATTAAGTCCTTAGCTCATAAGGGGTAATTAAAATGGTCAAAGTAGATAAAGAACATGCAGAGTAAGAACAAAGGGCTGAGAACAGAACCCTAGAAATACCAATATTTAAGATGGCTAAGACAAAGAGAAATCCTTAGAAGAAATGGTATAGAACAGTTAGTGATGATGCAGAGAGAATGTAGAAGAATTTCAGGAATAAGTCATCTACAGCCCAACGTAGGCAGGAATCTTGTATCCACTGGATTTGTCAACTAGAAGTCACTGGGATGGAATTAGAATTTTAGTAGAGTGAAGTTGGCTGAAGTTTGGCCATGGCAACTTAGGGGTGAATTTGAGGTGTTTAAAGAAAAACTTTAGATGAATTAAATATAATAGAGTTTAGCTGAGCAAAGAACAATTCACAAATCAGGCAGTGCTCAGAACCAGTGATGGTTCAGAGAGCTTTGCTCCACAATTTGAGCAAGCAACATTTACAGAAAGAAAATAAAAGTGAGAAATCAAGGGAACCATCCTATTTACAATAGCTACAAATAAAATAAAATAACTAGGAATAAATTTAAATACATTAATGCTGACAATGAAAACTATAAAACATTGATAAAATAAATTAAAGAGGACACAAAAGAAATGGAAAGATACTCCATGTTCATGGATTAGAAGAATCAATATTGTGAAAATGTCCCACAGTGCCTAAGCCATTTACAGATTCAATGCAGTTGCTATCAAAATACCAACGAAATTCTTCACAGTAAATAGAAAAAAAAAAAACCTCTGAAATTTATATGGAACTACAAAAGACCTACAATAGCCATAGCCATACTGAGCAAAAAGAACAAAACTGGAGGAATCACATTTCCTGACTATAAATTACACTACAAACCCTTAGTAACCAAAACAGCATGGTCCTGGCATAAAAACAGACACACTGACAAATGGAACAAAATAGAGAACCTAGAAATAAATCCATGCATTTATGGCCAACTCATTTTCCACAAAGGTACCATGAACATAATACACAGAGTAAAGGAAAGTCTCTTTAATAAATATTGCTGGAAAAACTGTATATCCATATGCAAAAGAATGAAATAAGGGCCCTATCTTTTACCATATAAAAAATAGAAATAAAAATTAAGTAAAGACTTAAATCTAAGACCGGAATCTATGAAACTACTAAAAGAAAACACAGAGGAAACATCCAGGACAATGGTCTGGGCAAAGATTTCTTGAGTAAGATCTCAAAAGCACAGGCAACCAAAGCAAAATTGGACAAATCACATCAAGCCAAAAAGCTTTTTGCACGGTAAAGGAATCAACAAGACAACCAGAATGGGAGCAAATATTTGCAAGCTACCCATCTGAACAAGTAATTAACAACCAGAATATATAAGGAGCTGAAACAATAGGACAAAATGAAATAATCTGATTAAAAATTGGGTGAAGGATCTGAACAGGTATTTCTCAAAAGAAGACACACAAAGGGTCAACAGGTTAACGTCACCAACCATCAGAGAAATGCAAATAAAAATTACAATAAGAGATCATCTTACCCCAGTTAAAAAGGCCTTTATCAGAAAGGCAATAATGAATGCTAGTAAGGATATGGAGAAAGGCGAACACTCATACACTGTTGGTGGAGTGTACATTATAATAGCCACTATGAAGAACAGTAGAGGGGTTCCTCAAAAAACTAAAAACAGAACTATAATATGATCCAGCAATCCCAGTACTGGGTATGTATTAAAAAAAATCAGTATATTGAAGAGATATCTGCACTCCCATGCTTATTGCAGTACTACTCCAAGTAGCCAAGATATGAAGTCAATCTAAGTGTCCAACAACAGAAGAATGGATAAAAGTGGTACATGTATGTCATGGAATACTACACAGCCGTAAAAAGAATGAAAGCCTTTCATTTGCAATTACATGGATGGAACTGAAAGACACTATGTTAAGTGAAATAAGTCAGGTGAAGAAGGACAAATTTTGTATATTCTTATTCATATGTGGGAACTACAAATTTAAAAAGCTGAACTCATGAAGAAAGAGAGTAGAATGATGGTTACCAGAGGCTGGGAGGTGTAGCAGGAATTGGGGGACAAAATGGGCATGATTAATGGGTATAAAAGTATAGTGGGAATGATTAAGACATAGTGTTTGCTAAACAATAGGGTGTCTATAGCTAATAATTTATTGAATTTTCTAAAATAACTAAAAGAAAAGAATTGGAACATACCTAACACAGAGAATAAATGCTCAAAAAAAAATGGATAGTCCAACTTTTTTGATATGCTTACTATACATTGTATGCCTATATCAAAACATCACATGCCCTCCATAAATATGTATATATAATTATTATGCATCCATAATAGTTAATAATTTTTAAAATTAGCTGGAAGTGGTGGCTTATGCTTGTAATTTCAGTACTTTGGGAGGCTGAGGCGAGAGGACTGCTTGTGCCCAGGCATTCAAGAGCAGCCTGGGCAGCATAGCAAGACCTAGCCTCTACAAAGAAAGCCCCAAACTGAAATAGCCCAGCAAAGTGGTGTGTACTTGCAGTCCCAGCTACTTGGGAGGCTGAGACAGAAGGACAGTCTGACACAAGAAGGTTGAGGCTGCAGTGAGCTGTGATTACGGCACAGCACTGTAGCCTGGATGAAGGTGTGAGACCATGACAAACAAACAAACAAAACAATGAAATTTACCTGAGTCTGACTTTTTGACTTATTTTTATTGATATATAGTCCATAGTTCCATAAATATCACCATTTAAAAGTGTACAACTTAGCAGTTTCGGGTGTATTCATAAGGTTGTACAACTATCACTACTAGTTAATTACAAAACATTTCATCATCCCCATATAAAATCCCATACCTATTAGCAGTCACTCTCCATATGTGCAATTCTTAAAAAGGAATTTCTTTTTTACTTTATTTTATTTTTTATTTTAAAGATGTGGGGTACATTTCAGGGTTAGATATATAAATGTTCATTATGCATGTACCCTTGTTGATGAGGTGCGACTCCCACCTCCCCCTGGCAGTTTCCCACTACTGCCAATCTTTTTCTGACAGTATTACGAAAATTGTTCAAGATCTGCTTATAAGTGAGAATATGTGGTACTCAGCTATTTGTTTCTGTGATAGGTCACTCAGTATTATAGATTCTAAGGATCATCCAGGTTGCTGTAAAGTTCATAATTTTGTCCTTCTTTATGTATATGTACTGCATTTTTTTTTCACCCAGTCCTCTTTCGATGGACAGTATGGTTGGTTCCATGTTTTTGCTACTGTGAACAATGCTGCAATAAACATACATGTACAGGTATCATTTTTCATAGAGTGATTTGAGTTCCTCTGGGTATATTCCCAGTAGGGGGATTGTGGGGTCATATGAAAGTTGATTTTTAGATCTTTTAGGAATCGCCAAACTATTTTTCACAGAGGTTGTACTAGTTTATACTCCCACCAACAGTGTAAAAGTGTTCCCTTTTCGCGCATCCTCTCCAGCATCTGTTGTTTTTTAAGTTATTGATGATGGCCATCCTGATGGGAGTTAGGTGGTATCTCAGTGTGGTTTAAATTTGCATTTCTTTGATGACTAGTGAGGCTGAACATTTTTAAAAAATGTATCTGCTGACTAGCTCGTAGGTCTTCTTTTGAAAAGCATCTATACGTATCTTTTGCTCACTTTGTAATGGAGCCCCGCCGCCGTTTCGGCACATTTGAGCTCCTTGTAGATCCTAGACGTTAGGCCTTTGTCAGACACACAGTTGGCAAATATTTTTTCACAGTCTGTGGGCTGTCTCCCTGCTCTCTTGATGGTTTCTTTGGTTTTGCAGACACTTGTCAGTTTGATGAGGTCCCACCTGTCTATCTTATCTCTTATGGCACCGGCACTTGGGGTTTTGATCAGGAATTAGTTGCCAAGTTCAATTTCCATAAACGTGTCTCCTGCATTTTCTAAGGTCCTTATAGTTTGAGGTTTTACATTTAGGTTTTTCATCCATTTAGAGTTGATTTTTGTGTACGGTGATAGGTAGGGATCTTGTTTTAATCTTCTGCATGTGGTCACTCAGTTTCCCCAGCACCATTTACTGAATAGGATCTCCTCTCTCCAGAGGTTGGTGGTGGGGGCTTTGCTGAAGATGAGTTGGTTGAGAAATTGAGGTTTTGCTTCTGGAATCTCTATCCTGTTCCATTGGTTTATATGAAATCAAAGAGGACATAAACAAATGGAAAAATATTCCATACCCTTGGATTGGAAGAATCAACATTGTTAAGATGTCCATCCTACCAAAGGCAACCTACAGATTTAAAGCCAATACCCATTAAATTATCAGCAGCATTCTTCTCAGACCTGGAAATGACAATACAGGAAAATTCATATGGAAACATAAACAACCATGAATCGCCAAAACAATCCTCAGCAAAAAAAACACACAATAGGAGGTAGCACACTCCCAGACTTTAAACTCTATTATAAAGCTACAATAATCAAAACAGCCTGGTATTCGTACAAGAACAAGCATGTAAACCAAAAAGTAATTTCTAAAGTATAATTAAGAGGACAGATCCCAAAATGGAATTTCTCTAGTCTCCTTGAGCTCATACACAACAATAATCCTTTCCCAATAATCCTTTCCTGGAATCCTGGGCTAGTCACAAGACATTGAGATTAACATCTTTGTCCTAAGAATTTGTCTTTCAGCTACCCGCCCTGCCCTTCTTATCTATGTGGTTGGCCCAACCATCTATCTCGTTTTCAGGAAGGTAAGAGACCCCATCACCAGGGCAACAGTTTCTGTGCTTACTTGCCCTCTTCCTGATGACATGAAACAGGCCACCACCCAATCACCGATGACCTGCTTCTACCAAAGAAAAGCTTTAAGAAGCATTCAAACTCAAGCAGCTGTCGCCATGCTTTCTTTAAATTCTGGTGCCCTTTCCATCTTGGAGAGGTGAATCTACCTTTTCTATCTCTAATCTACTTTCTAGATAAACATATTTTCCAATCTAATTACTTTTTAAATTTTTCTTATTTTAAAGATGTGGGGTACAAGTCAGGATTGGGTACATTAGAGGTTTATGTATAGGTGATATCTGGGCATCCCATTGGATCCAGGCACCCTTATTGATGTTATGTCCCCCTCAACCCCTTGGCAGTATACCACTACTTCCAATCCAAATGAATTTTTTCCCCCATTTGTTTGTGTAGAATTATGCTAGATGCTCAGGGTTCACTTATAAGTAAGAACATGTGGTATTCAGTTCTTTCCTTCTGTGACAGATCACTGAATATGATAGACTTTCACTCCATCCAAGTGCTGTGAAGTCCATAGTTTAGTTTTGTCTTTCTTTATGGCTTCATGATATTCCATCATGTATATGTACCACATTTTAAAAATCCAGTTCACTTTCGATGGGCAGCACAGTTGGTTCCATGTTTTTGCTATTGTGAATAGTGCTGCAATAAACATGTATGTGCAGGTATCTTTTCTGTACAATGATTTGAGTTCCTCTAGGTATATTCCCAGAAGGGAACTGCTGGGTCGTAAGGAAGGTCAAATTCTAGTTTTTTTTGAAATTGCCACACTGTTTTTCCTAGAGGTTGCACTAGTTTGCATTCCTCCCAACAGTGTAGAAACCTTCTCTTTTCTCTGCATGCACGCCAGAATCTGTTGTTTTTGCTTTATTAATGATGGCCACTCTTACCGGAGTTAGGTGGTATCTCAATGTGGTTTTGAATTGCATTTCTCTAATGATTAGCGAGGCTAAGCAGTTTTCATGTCTGTTGGCTGCTCGTATATCTTCTTTTAAGAAGTGTCATGCATGTCTTTTGCCCATTTTTAAAAATGGGGTTGTTTTTTGCCCTTTGGCATGTTGAAGTTCCTTGTAGACCCTAAATTTCAGGCCTTTGTCAGATATACAGTTGACAGATATTTTTTCCCATCCTGTGGGCTGTCTCCCTGCTCTCTTGATGATTTCTTTTGCTTTGCAGGGCTTTTTAGTTTGATGAAGTCTCATCTGTTTATCTTATCTCTTATGGCATGGGCTTTGGGGTTTTGATCAGGAACTAGCTGCCTATTCCAATTTCTGTAGCTGCCTATTCAATTTCTCCTGCACTTTCTAAGGTTTTTATAGTTTGAGGTTTTACGTTTAGGTCTTTGATCCATTTGGAGTTGATTTTTGTGTATGGTGATAGGTAGGACTCCTGTTTCATTCATCTGCATGTGGTCAGTCAGTTTTCCTAGCACCCTTCTTTACTGAATAGGTTCTCCTCTCCCCAGTGGTGGTTGGTGGAGGCTTTGTTGAAGATGAGTTGGTTGACAAATTGAGGTTTTGCTTCTGGAATTTCTATTCTGTTCCATTGGTATATATGTTTGTTCTTGCACCAATACCAGGCTGTTTTGATTATTGTAGCCTTATAGTAAGTTTAAAGTCTGGGAGTGTGATACCTCCTATTTTTTTTTTCTTTTCTTTTTGCTGAGGATTCTTTTGGCATATGAATTTCTGTATTGTCGTTTCCAGGTCTGAGAAGAACGATGATGGTAATTTAATGGGTATTGCATTGAATCTGTAGATTGCCTTGGTTGGGTGGACATCTTAACAGTGTCGATTCTTTCAATCCATGAGAACAGATTTTTTTTTCCATTTTTTTGTGCCTTCTTTGATTTCTTTGAGCAGTGTTTTGTAGTTTTTGTTATAATGGTCTTTCACTTCTTTGGTTAGGAAGATGCCAAGGTATTTCATTGTGTGTGTGTGTGTGTGTGTGTGTGTGTGTGTGTGTGTGTGTGTGTATGGTTATTGTGAATGGGATTGTACTTTTTATTTGGTTCTCTGTTGATGGTGTATACAAATGCGACTATCTTTTGCACATCAATTTTGTACCCTGAGACTTTGCCAAAGTCCTTTTTCAGTGCTAGGAGGTTTTTGACAGTTTTTTGGGGGTTTTCCAGGTATAGGATCATATCATCTGCAAAGAGGAATAGCTTAACTTCCGCTTTTCCTATTTGGATACCTCTGATTTCCTTCTCTTGTCTGATTGTCTGATTGTTGACTTCCTACTGACCCCTCTGACACACTAACAGTAACATTATTAAAGAAGTGTTTATTCTACTATGGTGATGCCTCTGAAGGAAAACTGATGCATCTATAACATTTTTACTTTTAGATAAATATCAGTTATATTAATCTACAGTTGGAGATACCAATGAAATTTAATTTTAAAAAACCGCATTGTTCTCATTCACCAGTCTTATTTTATGTTTACACCATATTCTAAAACCAACTTCTATGAAATATTCATTAGCTCATGAAAGGTAAGAAATCTATGCACCTTAGTAACTGTGAGACACAAGAACTAACAAATTTAAGATTCAATCTTCTTGGAAAAAGCTTGACAACATGCTGAGTTAAAACAATTATGTACCTTAAAAAAAGGGCATTATCCCATCAATGAAAACACATTAAAGTAAGATTGAACCAAGAATATATACCTAATCACCTATTTAAACCCTTCGTTAAGCAGAGGACAAAACATTTAGATAATTAAAACTTAGGCTGAAAGAAAAAGCAGAGAAAACACAATTAGCCCTTCTAAAAAACTGAAAACTTTTTTCTTCTTCAGGTCATTCTTGGCCTTGGGTTGATGCCAAGTGACCCAATTCAAAATTTAAGCTCCTCATGCTAAGTTAGTTTTTTTTACCATTACTCAAGGATGCTAAAATTCTTTCTTATTGATAATGATGGCTTTAAAACTGTCAAGTAATTGTATACCTGCAATAATGAAAATTTATAGAAAATGTCACTAATAGACTTCTACATAAGAATACTCATGTTAAGTGCTTGAAGATGTAGAAAGATGAAACTACAATAGGAAAAGTCATGAGTCCAACTTATGTGCTGTAGAATAAAATCCGAGTAAGTCTGTTTGAATATCCTAACCATAATGCAAAAGGAGTTCATGATTATTCCTTCACTCTTTAGACAAACTCTACAACATGTAAAAAAAATTGACAACTTATATACTATTCTCATACTGTTCTCAGTTTGGTCATCTACTTGGTTTCTAATGTTCATCTATAAAAAGAAAGGGAGGAAGAGTTTCTAGGACTTATGAGCAGTAGAATTTTAAAAGCCTGGCTAATATAACCAGAAGTTTTATCTGATAAATTTTATATATAAAATTTCCATTTTTTTTGACTTGAAATCATGCTCATAAATCTTTTGCTAAATTACCACATGTACCTGAGCATGTATGAATCTTTTTTTTTTTTAAGAGTTGGAGTCTCACTCTGTTGCCCAGACTGGAGTGCAGTGGCACACTTCTGGCCACTGCAGCCTCGACCTGTTGGGCTCCAGCGATCCTTCTGCCTCACCCTTCCAGGTAGCTGGAACTACAGGTGCGCGCTACCATGCCTGGCTAATTTTTGATGTATTGTAGAGATGAGGTCTCGCCAAGTTGCCCAGGTGGGTCTTGAACCCGCGGCCTCAGGCAATCCACTCGCCTTGGCCTCCCAAAGTGCTGGGATTACAAGCTGAGCCACCGAGCCCTGCCATGTATGAATCTGTTACTCTACTCTTTTAGTTAACACTGATCGTCCACTTCCTGAAACTACTTAGAATAAATAATATAGTTTCTTTGAATCTAAGAATTCCAGTCCTCTTCCCTATTATTACATTTCTTCAACTGCTGTTTTGTATTACAAAGGGTACTGCTTTTAAAAATGCACTTATAGACCTAAACAAAAATGCTAATAGGTAAATATACAATAATGGTTATTTAGAAAATATAGCTATAAAAGTACAGTATATTTTATGAGAGATATACCTTACACAAGCATAGGTACTCAAGTCAGTAAGATGAAAATTATGTACACTGGAGTTAATTCACATAAATTTAACATCCAGAATCCAACTATATGCTTGGCATACTGTAATTTATTGTTTAATAACTATAGAAGTATAGTAAAAAGGCTAGAGAATTGTGTTAATATGTAGTCTTCTCTATTTTATCTCACAGTATTTATTACAATATATGTATAGAGAATTTTATACAAGTCCATTTATGTATATTTTAATTTGTGAGTGATTTAATGCCTTTTTAAGAGTAATTCTGCCACTTTTAGCCTGGCTCTAAAATCTAATTTGTGATTCTGCCATATACTAAATTGAAAACAGTGATCACCCCTGGGTGATATGGTTATAGGAAATTTTAAGCTTCTTTTATTTGTACTTCCTAAACTGCTATAATATGTGCTTAGGAGAAAAACATTAAAAAAATTGTACTATGTTTACATTCTATTAAATCACGCATGGTTCTGCCACATATTAAAAAAATAAACTAGTTTTCTGAATAAAAACATACTATATGATCATGAACAAGTCAATGATACCAGATAACACCATTACTACTCAACATTGGGATGAAGGTCCTGGATGAAGAGATATTATAATTCTATAGCAAGAGATCTAACTATCTTTATTTTCAAATGCAATGATTTTTCTACATAGGAAATTCATGAACCTCTACCAATGACTAGAATAAGAGAATAAAGTAAGATTGATGAATATAAGATCCATGTACTAAAATTAATAGCCTTCTTACATACCAATAATAATTATCAGAAAATTAACAGAACAAATCTTACTCACAATAATAAAATCTCCAAGTAGATTAAATGCCTGTTCATGAAAAGCAATTTTAAAACCTTTGCTGTATAATAAGCAAATATTTTATGACCACAGGATATATCACTATTACCTAAATATGATCAAGAAGGCTTAGATTGCATACAAAATAATCTGTATTTGTTCTGTATATATCTGTAATTAAGTTAGATATAATTATCCTTTTCTCGTCATTTTTTGGTTACATGAGAAGAGTCTACTAAGTGCCACTGGTTATTAATATTGTGGCAACTTTACACACAATGACATATAAAAATATACTAGATTATATGTTCAAGTGAGCTACACAGATCAGCACATTAAATTATTGTTCAAATCAGTTTATTTTATTAGAACTATAGTTCATACATTTTAATTTCCCCAGTTATAAATATTAAATATAGTGATCCCTCCCTATATGTGGGGACTTAGTTCCATGGACCAACCCCAGCCCTCATATCACAATCCACGTATACTCAAGTCCAGAGTTGCTCTGCGGAACTGCCTGCAAGGAAGATATAAAGGGGTTTCACATCCCATGGATACCATACTTCCCATCTGCATTTGGTTGTGAATGCAGAACCCATGGATATGAAGGCCCGACTGTATTTATTTAAACAAAATCTATGTATAAGTGGACCAGCATAGTTAATACCTGTGTTGTTCAATGGTCAACTATATAGAAATATGTTTATACTATTCCACTGAACACAGTACTTTAAAACTTAAAAAGAAAGTTAGATATGACTATTTTAACATGCAATTTTAAATGGGAGTAACAAATAAAATTTGATTTATACCCACAGATTTGAATTTTCAGACTATAAAGAATGAGATGACTTAGTTCAGATCTGTGCTCTCCAATACAGTAGAAACTATACATGTGAGGCTACTAAGCAATGAAAATGTGCCTAGTCGAATTCAGGTATACTTTAGTGTAAAAACACACAGTGAATCTTTTTGTTTGTTTGTTTTGGAGTTGGAGTCTCACTCTGTCACCCAGGCTGGAGTGCAGTGGCATGATCACAGCTCATCACAACCTCAACTTCCTGGACGCAGGCAATCTTTCTGTCTCAGCCTCCTGAGTAACTGGGACTACAGGTGCAAGCCATCACACTGGGCTTATTTTTAAACCTTTTTGCAGAGATGAGGTCTTGCTATGTTGCCCAAGCTGGGCAACGAATTCTACCGCCTCTATCTCCCAAACAGATTACAGGTGTAGGCCACCACACTCGACCCACAGTGGATCTTCAAGTATTTACATACACATACAAAAATACACACAACAATAACAAAACTGTGGTTTGAATAATATGTTACTAAATTTCTTATTCTGTAAGAAGATGGCTGTGTGTAACATGCAAGTATGTTTATTTTTAAATTTTAGCTCTTATATTTGGAAGAGATAAACTTATGTTTCCAGTTCAAGCTCAGAATTGCCAACAAAGAGAGAGTATTTTGGGTAAACAGACCACCTTTAAAGCACATCACATAATTATATATAATAAACAAGGCAGAAAACATTTGCTTTAACATTTAAAACAAATATTTATTCAAATAGGCTTCATCTCTAAGTTCCCTGATACTCCTACTATCTAAAGGGGAATGAAAATTTATATCCATTCACAGGTCTTACGGTCTGCTTCCAATCTTTGTTTAAAATAGAGGTTTATTTAAAAGAGATTACAAATGGAGATTCTGTGTATAAACATGTCAGTGTTTAACACATGCTTTCATGTAAATAAGACACACAAGGAATGCTGGTGGGGAGGGAGAACATGAGACAGAGTCTCAGTTATATTTAGATAATCAGAAGCAAATTTGACAAAAAGATAAGATTTCTTTTAGTGGTGATGCCTTGCAAGGTAATTGGAAGAGGTTCTCCCCAAATGTGGTGTCTTCCCAGCCTTCAGGACTCTGGCTTTGTCTGGTGCAGGAACAGAAGGGGCAGCTTTCATCCCCTTGCTCCACATCTCAGATGGCAGAGTATTATGCACAAACACACACAGTCCCAGCGACATGGGAGACTGCGAAGAGAAGGAGTAAGAAGCAGGCAGACTTGTCCTTGTCCTTTGTAATCTTGCCTGCGCCAGCAATTTCACTGCTATTCTGTGACAGACCTATCATATCTGTGTAAAAAAAAACTTGTGAAACAGATATGTCTGAATTCCTGATGCTGTTACTGCAGGGACTATAGTTTTTACAGTAGTAGCAATGAGGATGAAGTGAAGAGATACCCCTATGTGAAGGGAAAATAACCCAGCAACTAGAGTAGAAACATTGATGATTATCTACTAATAGGAATTATGTCACACTAAATATTACTCACTGACAGCAGAGCTATGTGCAATCTATGAAAAGAGGATAACTTAAGGAATGGTGAATACTTATGAAAGTCTAGAAATTCTTGTTAAAAGTTTAACCCCCATGAAGAATTAGGAACCAAGCTACATTCTCAATTTTTCTATAGTTTTCTTTCTACGGAGTTTAGAGTTCTTTACATCTTGTGGATACAAATAGTTTTTTATTTACTTATTTTTTGAGTGGGCGTCTCACTTTGTCCACCCAGGCTGGAGCACAGTGGCACAATCACAGTTCACTGCAGCCCCGACTTCCTCAACTCAGGTGATCCTTCTGTCTTAGCCTCCCAAGTAGCAGAGACAACAGGCACGTACTACCAGGCTTGGCTAATTTCTTGACTTTTTGTAGAGACACGGTCTCACTAGGTTGCCTAGGCTGGTCTTGAACTCCTAGGCTCAAGCAATCCTTTCGCATCAGCCTCCCAAAGTGCTGGGATTACAGGCATGAGCTACTGTGCCCCCTTCAATCATATCAGAATTTACACTAATGAGGTGAAGGCTCTTAGATAACTTCAGGATGGGGCTGGTTGCCAGAAGAACCAAGCCTTGAATAGAGGGTTAGAACTTTCAGCCCTACCCCTCAATCTCTCCAGAAGGAGAGCCTGAGTTCAATTACCAACAGTCAATGACGCCTATGTAATGAAGCCTATCTAAAAACCTCTAAACAACAGACTGAGGAACTTCCCAGATGAACACAATCATGTGTGAGGTTGGCACACAAACTTGATGGTACAAAGGCTGTGCTTGGGACCCTTTGTGACCTTATTCTAATGTATCTCTTCACTTGGTCATTCATTTGTATCTTTCAGAATAAGTTGTAATATAATGTATAGTATTCTCCTGAGTTCTATGAGTACAATAGGTATTGAATTCTGTGAGTTGTACTAGGAAGTTATTGAACATGGTGAAACATGGGAACACTTGAATTTGTAGAATTTGTTGAATTTGTAGACAGAAATTTGAGCACCTTGGGGACTAGAATTCCGGGAACTGAATCCTTAACAAACGTGGAGTCTGATGTTAACTCTGGGAAGCTAGTGTCAGAGTAGAGTTAAATTGTTGGCACATAATTGGTGTTGGAAAATAAGAGAATCAATTTGCTAACACTTTGTTGGGTAATTCTTCCTCTCTGTTGTTGAAGCATATTCATTTGTAGTTTTCTGTTTTTGTACTATCTTTGTATAATTTGGTATCAAGGTAATGTCAGCCTCTTAAAATGACTTGAAAAGAGTCTTTGTTTTTTGGAAGACGTTATGTAGAATTGAAATTACTTATTCTTTAAATGTTTGGTAGAATTTGTCAGTGAAACTGTCTGGGCCTAGAAGATTTCTTTTTCAGAATATATGTAACAAAATTTTTAATTTCTTTAACAGTTTTTCAAGGTTCATATAATCAATTTCACTTTGGATGAGTTTTGGTAGTTTGTGGTTTCCAAGGAATTGGTAAATTATGTCTAAGTTGTCAGTGTATGTGTGTAGAGTTATTCAAAGCAGTTTGTTATTATCCTTTAAAATCTGTGAGGTCTGTAGTTATATCCTCTTTTTCATTTTTGTTACTGGCCACTTCTAATTTCTCTTTTTCTCTTTGTCAGTCTTGCTATAGGTTTAATGATTTCATTAATATTTTCCAAGAACCAGCTTTTGATTTGATTTTGTCTATTGTTTTGTTTTTTTATTTTATTGAATTAAAAAATCTGTATTCCTTCCGTCTGCCAGTTTTGAGTTTGCTTTCCTTTTTCTACTTTCTTGATGGAAAAGCTCAAATTATCGACTTGCTACTGCTATTCTTTCCTAATGTTAACATTTAGTGCTATATTTCCTCATGAAGTTGTTTTATCCGCATTCCACAAATTTTGATGTATGGTATGTTTTCATTAAGCTCAATATATTTTTAAATATATTAATATATTGAGTTCCATATATTTTTAAATTTTCCTTAATACTTTTCTCAAGGCTCTCTGACCCATAGTTTATATACAAGTCTATTGTTTAAGTTCCAGGAGCTTAAAGATTTTTCTGTTATCTTTTATTGAATTTTAGTGTAATTCCATTATGGGCACATAGTATACAAGTAAATTTATTAGTTTATCTTGGTAAGTGGTCCGTGTGTGTGTGTGGAAGAAAACTACAGAGTACACTATTAATGAGAGTACTGATCAATGAGAGGAGTACTAAAGTCCCCAACTATCTGTGGATTTGTCTGTTTCTCCTTTGAATCTTATCAGTTTTTGCTTTATATATTTGCAGTTCTATTGTTTTCTATGAGCAATCCTTTGCTTTGCATAGGATTGGCAAAGTCCCTAGTGATTTTATTTGCTCTGGATTCTATTTAACTGACATAAAAATAGTTACTGCAGCTTTCTTTTGATCAGTTTTTGAATGGTATCTTTTCTCTCCTTTTTTCTTTTAACCTACTTATATCATTATATTTGAAGTGATTTTCTTGTAGAGAGCCTATCACTGGATCATGATTTTCTATTGAATTCTGACAATCTTTCTCCTTTAATTAATTAACATGTTTCTACCACTGAATGTAAGTATTGATATGCTATGGTTTAAGTTTGAAATATTATTAATACCTCTGTTGTCTCTTCTGTTTTTCATTTTTATCCTTTGTCTCCCAATTAGTTATTTGAATTTTTTTATAACAGCTATCCTAATGGATACAAAGTGGCAACTCATTGTGTTTTTAATTTGGATTGCCTTAATGCTTATTGATATTGGTCATATTTTCATGTTCTTGGTGAACATCTGTGTATCTTCTTTAGAGAAATGTGTACCCAAGACCTTTGTTCTTTATTTAATCAGGTTGTTCCCATCATTGTTGTTGAATTCTAAGAGTTCTTTATATATTCCTGATGTTAACTACCTATCACATATATAATTTACAAGTATTTTCTCTTATTATATGTGTTACTTTTTACTCTGTTGAATGTATTGTTTGGTGCACAAAAGTTCATCATTTTGATGCAGTTCAATTTTGTCTATTTTTGCTTTTGTTGCCTGTGGTTTTGGTGCCATATTCAAAAAAATCACTGCCAAATTCAGTATCAGAAAAAATTTTCCCTATGTTTTCTTCTAAGAGTTTTATAATTATAGCTCTTATGTTTAGGTTATTGATCAATTTGGGGTTAATTTTTACATATGGTTTAAGGTAGGGGTTTGATTTTATTTTTTTACATGTACCTATTGTGTCCCCAACACCATTTGTAGAAAAATTATCTTATCCCCACTGAATGGTCTTGGCACCCTTGTCGAAAATCATTTGACCATATATTCAAGGGTTTACTTCTAAACTCTATACTCTATTCAATAGATCCATTGTTTTAAGTCACTGTTTTAATTACTGTAGTTTGCAATTTTGAAATTAGGAAGAATGAGACCTCTAACTCTTTTCTTCTTTTTCAAGATTGTTCTGGCTATACTACCAGATTTTAAAAATTAAGTATTAAAACCGAATCCAACTCTAATATGCTATCATTTGCATTCAATTCATTCTATGCAACCTCATTTTGCTCATCTAGAAATGGGATAATAATAGTACCAGCTTCTGGAAATAATAGTGTTGGTTGTGAAAACTCCACAAACTCAAAGGACTTTTTCCTATTCTCTCACCCAACACACAATAATCAACACAGGAGATGCCTGCAGCCCCAAATTATTGGGATTCTCTCCACAAGCAAGCAAGTAGTCAATTCTGCAGAAGACACCACCTAGGTGTCCTCCAATTCAATTCCAACAGTATCTACCTGGAGACAGTTGTCAGATCCCATAGGTTGGGGGCTCAGTCCTCAAAACTGCTTCCCACCTCCATACACCAGTTGAAAGTATATACTTCTGGAACTTTTCACTGACTGGCTTCAAGTTGGGGTTTCAATGATTCACTCTTTAGGCTTGATTCATTTGTTGGAGTGGCTCACAGAATTCAAGAAAATACATTACCGGCATATTTTAAAGGATACATATAAAGAGATGCATAGGACACGGCATATTAGAAGAGGTGTGGAGATCTGTGCCTTCACCAGGCAAACCAGCCTCCAAAAGCCTTCATGTGTTCAGCTACCTGGAAACTTTGAATCCTGTTCTTTTGAATTTTTTATGAAGGCTTTATTACGTGGGCATGATTTAGTAAACTACTGGCCATTGGTGATCAATTTGACCTTTAGTCAAATCCCAGTCCTCCACTCATGCTTTTGTTTTTCTGGTGACTAGCCCCATCCTGAAGCATGATCATAGAAAAAGATAGTTTAGAGAGTTCAAGAATTTTAGGAGTTGTATGCCAGGAAATGGAAAAAAGACTATGAATTTGAAAATATCACAAGTAATGAGGACCAAAGGAAATACCATATTTAAAGCACCAGGTTATATCATCAGTGCTGAGTAAATAGTAACAACTGTCCTGAGAAAGTTATACTGATACATAGCCTATAGTAAACAGAATAATGGCTACCCAAAGATGCCCACATCCCCAGAACCTGTGAACATGTTAGCTTACATGGCAAAGGGAACTCTTCTGAGATGATCAATATAAGGATCTTGAAGTGGGGAGATTATTCTGTTATCTGGGGGATCCAATATAAGCACTAATTTACATTCCGACCAACAGTGTATAAGCATTCCCATTTTTCTGCATTTGTACCAACATCTATTATTTTTATACTTTTAAATAATAGCCTTTCTGTGTAAGATGGTATCTCATGTGATTTCAAATTATATTTCTCTGATAATTTGTGAAGTTTTCTATATGTGTGTTGTCCATTTGTATATCTTCTTTTGAAAAGTGTCTGTTCATGTCATTTGTCCACCTTTTAAGAGGATTATTTTTTATTTTGGGACTTTTATATATCCGGATATTAGTTTTTTGTCGAATGCATCATTTGTAAATATTTTCTCCCAGTTTGCATGCTATCTGCATGTTGCTGGCATTTTGTCTGGTCACTCTCCTGATTATTTATTTGGCTATGCAAAAACTTTTTAGTTTAAGTCCCATTTGAGGTCTGAGTCATGAATTCTTTGCTTAGTCCATGTCCAGAAAAGTTTTTTCTAGGTTTCCTTACAGGATTTTGATATTTTCAGGTCTTAAGTGTTTAGCCCATCTTGAGTTGACCTTTGTATATGGTGAGAAATGAGGTCCAACTTCATTCTTATGCATATAGTAATCCAATTTTCCTGGCACCATTTACTTAATAAAGTGTCCTTTCAACAGTGTATATTTTGTTGACTTTGTCAAAAGTCAATTGGCTATAGGTATGTGGCTTTATTTCTGGATTTTCTATTCTGTTCTAATGATCTATGTATATATTTTTATGCCAGTATCATGCTGTTTTTGTTACTATGGTCTTGCAGTATAATTTGAAGTCAGATAATATGAACTTGTACAGAAAGCTATGTGGAAAGCTGATGTAAAGAAGCCAGTGCCCACATTTCTCCAGTGCCCACCCACGGTTGAAGGCAACCGTGTGTTGAAGGAGGGTGCTTCTTGCACTCTTTCTGGTGCCCCTGCTCCTGCTGACGGGCAGTGTGCAAAGAATAAAGTCCTGACCTGCCAGCTCCTGCTCTTAATCATCACTAAAGAATGGCAGCCTGAACTACATCACCAAATAAAAATTCATCATTTAAGTATAAAACTTCTAGAAAAGAGTTGTGGCCTTCTGAAAGAAACTAGAAACAAAGCCAATTGACATAGTCACAGTCATAAACACAACGGGAAAAAGAAAAAAAAACCATCTAAATGACAGCAAATTCAAAAAGAAAGAAATGTCAGCTCCCTCAGATGGGAAGGAAGCAGTGCAAGAATGCCAGAAACACAAAAATCCTGAGTGTGTTACCATCTCCAAAGGATTATACCAGCTTCACACAATGGATCCTAACCAGAATGAAATGTTCAAAATGACAGATACAGATACAGAATTCAGCATATGATGACAACATGACTCCAGGAGATCCAAAAGAAAGAGGAAATCCAAAACACAGAAATCATGTAAATTATCCATGAACTGAAAGAGGACATGGCCAACTGAGAAGGAACCAAACGTTCCAATTCTGGAATTGAAGAATTCATTTCAGGAAGTTCAAAATACAGCAGCAAGCCTTAGTAAAAGATTAGAATAAGCACAAGATGGAATTTCAGAGCATGAAGACCAATCCTTTGAATCAACCCAGTCAGACAAAAATGAAAAACAAAGAATTTTAAATAATGAACAAAGCCTTTGAGAAATATGGGATTTTGTAAAGAGATAAAACCTACCCAATTTGCATTCCTGACAGAGAAGAGAACGGAAACAACCTGGAAAAAGTATTTGATTACATACTCCAAGAAAACTTCCTCAATCTTGCTAGAGAGATTGACACACAGATACGAGAAATTCAGAGAACTATTGTAATATATTATATGAGATTACCATCCCCAAAGCACATAGTCATCAGACTATCCAAGATCAATGCTAAGGAAAAAAATCTTAAAGGCAGCTAGAGAGAAGGGCCAGACCAGGTACTAAGGGAGACCTAGCAGACTAACAGAAGGCCTCTCAGCAGAAACCTTTACAAACCAGAAAAGATTAGCCTCCTCTGGCCACTGCTTTTTTAAAAAAAGCATTCTCAAAGAAACGAAATGCCAGCCAAGAAATTCTTACGCCATCAAATTAAGTTTCATAAACGAAGGAGAAATAATGTCTTTCCCGGACAAGCAATGCTAAGGAAATTTGTCACCCCAGACTGGCCCTACAAGAGACACTTACAGGAGTTCTAGACATAAAGGAAAAGAATGATATTGCCTAACACAAAAGTACACATAAGATCATAGCTCACAGTCCCTATAAACTAACCACAAAACCAAGACTACAAAGCTACTACCTAGCAATGCAAAGATAGGAACATAACATCATAAACATCAATAGTAACCTTGACTGTCAATGGCATAAATGTCCCACTGAAAAGATACTGAATAACAAAATGGATGAAAAAAAACCCCATTCTTCTGCTATCTTCAGGAGATCCAAGTCACTTCTAGTAACATTCATAGCCTCAAGGTAAAGGGATGGATGGAGAAAGATCTACCATAATGGAAAATAAAGGCAGAGGTCAGCATTCTTTTATTGATAAATCAGACTTCAACAAAAAAAAAAAAAAAAAAAAAAAAAAAAGGACAATGAAGGGCATTATGTAAATAATAAAGGATTCAATCCAACAAGAAATCTTAACTATCATAAATGTAGACATACCCAATATTGGAGCTTTGTGAATGCAGCTGGAGGTCATTATTCTAAGTGCATTAATGCAGAAACAAAAAACCAAATACTACATGCTCTCATTTACAAGTGGGAGCTGCAGCCCACATTATGCTTACTTCTCAGTACTGGTTGTGGAGTCCACATACTGCTCATGCCCTGATTCCATTAGCAGCAACCCAAGTTTCCCTAATAGCTAGGATTCCTAGTACCTGGTTCCTAGAACTGTGCAGTCTGTTAAAGGTAGGATTTAGGATAACATCTTATTGTAGCTACTTAGGTTTCAGAAAGGATGTGGGACCCAGTTTGTATTTGTTCCCTAAAGCAATTTCTTTTCACAATTTCTTGGTCACTCCCTAAGAAGCTTGGGAGGGTCAAGGTGCTCAACCATGGCCTGGATTATATGATTCACCAGTGGAAAAGCAGATGGCAGAAAGACCCACTCACCCTCTCTTGTATTCAGGAATCACTCCTGGTTCTCTAGCCAATCCTGGCTAAGCAAGTTGTCTGCTTTTCTTCTACTTCCTATCTTTTGCTAATTCCTTTTCCTTTTCTGCTGAACTCCCTCCCATGTTTTGTCTTGGATCGTTTATTAAAAGTGTTATTGTCTACACACTACTTTGGTTATTCTAAGCAGAACCTTCTAAGCAAAAATGAAGTTGCTTGAAATGCTTCTAGTCAGCCATCCTCATCAGCCCTGACATCAACAACTGAGGGAGGGGCTGACTTGTCACTTCCCTGTGGGCAGCAGGCAAGGAAGGCTGAGGGCCCCCAGGCATAGAAAACCTGGAGACATTGTTGACTGTTACTACCTTCCCTAGGGCGAAGGTTCTGAATTCAGATTACTATTATTTAGTGGGGGATTGATGAGTTTAGGCAGTCACCAAGGCTAAATAAAGCTCATACCCACAGGGCCACCGCCTATGCATCTCTGAGATTTTACAAATAAACTTGACTTTAATGATTCCTATAATATATACTAAAATAGATGGCAGATGGCTTAAACGGGTTAATACAAAAAAGAAACCCTGGAACACTTGAAGGGGCTTCTGATAATGGAATGGTCATGCTGGTACCAAGTGCTGCTTTTTACTTCTGTATCTTCAGATTCTAGCACAATGTTCCTTTCCAAGTATAGGCGAATTGTTGAATAAATAAATACTTTGCACAATAAAATGAAATGCGCATGGATCCACTTCTAATGGAATGATCCACTCAATTCTACTACTGACTGAGTGATAAGTAACTTAAGCATTCTGTGTCCTAATTAATTCACAAATAAGAAAAGTAAACTATATTATTTTAAATTTCCTTTCAACCCTAAAAGTCCATGAATATAACTTAAAAAAAGTATTGAAACACATAATTCTATGTGCCTTTATAAAAGTAAATAAAATTTATGGCTAGATCTACTAAAAGAAAAATGACAACAAAATATACAGTCTAGTAAGTAAAACAAAAACAATACTAATTAGGCAACTTTCTTTCCCATATGAACAGAGTCTGATGTGACTCTTGGTGCAGAATTTCACTGAGAGACAATGAACTGAGAACTAGAGAAAATGAGGATTAATATATCAATATAGCAAGGTCAAATCTCTAAGTGCCTTAGTGAGTGTGTTGACTTGGAAAAAAATAAATATTACTTTGAACTTGTAATATTTTCTATTTTTCTAGCTAAATATTTCATGTGACTGACAAAAGATAAATGCCTAGAATATGGGGAACAACTGATTTGATAGAATACTAGTTAGAAAACAATTTCATTCTTATCTGGTGCATATTTCTAATAACGCATTAAAAAATCCTAGTTAAAATTTTGTTTAGCCAGTCTCAAATTGATCAAAATTAGTCAGATTTTTTGATTATTAGACTGCAGCATTTCATCCATCAGACATGTCCTCCAACTCACTTCATTACGTATTTTTACATGGATGCCAGATGCTGAGGAGGCAGCCAACCATATGGATGTGACCTTGTCAAGTTTCCCCAAGTGACTCTTCAAAAGAAAAATTTTTTTATGTTTCTGATTATAAAAGTAATGTTGTGGCATAGTAAATTTGAAAAGAAGTTCAAGAATGTATAAACTTAAAGTAACCCCTGTTAAAATACAAAGGGTGTTTTTCTGATTCTTTAAGAATCTTGCTTTTTAGAAATTTGTATTAATTTATTCTATTAATGGAATATATCACTTTTTTTCTGCGTGTTTTTCTGTTTATTTTTACTTTTTACTTTTTTATTTTTAAATCAATATTTTTTATTATGATGTTGTGGGGTACAGTTAAGGGTTAGGTATACAAATATG
>NW_007248891.1:77422-78297 GCF_000164805.1 Carlito syrichta
TCATGATTTTGTTCTTTTTTATGGCTGCATAGTATTCCATCGTGTATATGTACCACATTTTTTTAATCCAGTCCTCTTTTGATGGATAGCAGGGTTGGTTCCAGGTTCTTGCTATTGTGAACAATGTTGCGATAAACATTCATGTGCAAAATCTTTCTTATAGAATGATTTGAGTTCTTCAGGGTATATTCCCAGTAGGGGGATTGCAGGGTCATATGGGAGGTTGATGTTTAGAGCTTTTAGGAATCGCCACACTGCTTTCCACAGAGGCTGCACTAGTTTACACTCTCACCAACAGTGTAGGAGTGTTCCCTTTTTGCCACACCCTCTCCAACAACTGTAATTTTTTGAGTTGTTGATAATTGCCATTCTGACTGGAGTTAGGTGGTATCTCAGTGTGGTTTTGATTTGCATCTACCTGAGATTAGTGAGGTTGAACATTTCTTCATGTGTCTGTTGGCTGCTCAGATGTCTTCCTTTGTGAAGTGTCTGTTCATTTCTTTTGTCCATTTTATAATGGGGTTGTTTGTTTTTTTCTTTTCAGCACATTTGAGTTCCTTGTAGATCCAAGATGTTAAGCCTTTGTCAGAGCTGGAGTTGGCAAATACTTTTTTCCAGTTTGTAGGCTGTATCCCTGCTCTCTTGATGGTTTCTTTGGCTTTGCAGAAGCTTGTAAGTTTAATGGGGTCCCACCTGTCTATTTTATCCCTTATGGCCTGTGGGTTTCGGGTTTTGTTCAGGAATTGGATGCCAGTTCCAATTTTCATGAGGGTATGTCCTTCATTTTCTAAGGTTCTTATGGTTTGAGGTTTTACATTTAGGTCTCTGATCCATTTGGAGTTAACCTTTGTGCACGGGGATAGATAGAGTCTTGT